>NC_142699.1:42202455-42493127 GCF_029339155.1 Prunus mume
AAGGCCAAAGCTCGGACTGTTGATATGCTCGTAGAGGTGCCGTCGACGTGATTGTGGTAGAAATAAAGTCAATCTGTTATTTAACTAACTACGAAAGCACTCATATACGTAGATGACTAATGTGTACATAAACAACTCACGAAAGAAAACTTTTAAAATAACTATCTCCACAATTTTTCCTTTTCTTGTCACAAAAATTACTATATTATGGTAAATTATAAATTAATACTTTAAGAGCGGTGGGGCTGAGTTGTGTTCATGGCCTAATTCCTTTGCTGAAATATTCGTAACTTCTCCCAAAATTAGACAAAAGACAAACAAAAAAAGCAACAAAAAAGAAATGTTGCTAGAGTATGAGGAAAAAGAATTGTTTTACACTCTCTTTTGGGCCATTTTAGTCTAAAAAATTTCTATATGTGATGGGAATAGATCATTGCAATTGTTGGTCTTCAACAAGAAATTCCTAGTAAGCGCAAGTCATCTACTAGCATTGACTATGTCCTTGTTCTTTATACACACCGCTTGTCGTTCCTACCGATTGAAGTGTTCAGATCACGACGACGTAAGTTGTTTGCTACCAGCCATGTCACAAGAAGTCCAATGAACCATATCATTTTTCAGAAGGAGAAGTCATAACAAGGTTTCCATATGTGAACATGCGAAAGGATCATTGTCAAAACCTGCCTAGCCTGAACGACCAGAGAACTAGTTTCAAAGCGGGGGATAAGGGATCTTATGGCTCGATGTCCCTTTATGTCGGGAGGGTTGCATTGCGTCTACGCAACTGACCCTTTCGGGCGTACAAATGAACATCGGTGCGAACTGCACCAAGAAACTTGAATGTGAGAGCACTTCCCTATTGTCCCAAAAATGGTGTGCGCGGGTGGCGTCATCATCTTCAAATATGTCAAAATAACTCTCGACAATGAATATCTTGATGCTCACATGGATGAAGAACGTAGCGCGAAACGTGATACTTGGTGTTAAGTGCAGAATTCCATGAACCATCGAGTCTTTGAAAGCAAGTTGCGCCCAAAGCCATTAAGCCAAGGGCACGTCTTCCTAGACATCACACGCCATTACCCTCTACCACTCCCTCGAGGTTGTAGGATGGCCTCATGTGCACTCCGCCAAGCACTTGTCATAAATACCAAGTCCTCGGCAACATATGACAGGACAATCGGTGGTTGTGAAACCTTGGTTGCCTGTCGTGTGCAGTCGTCGCACATCGAAGGCTCGAAGAAATCCTTGGCTCTGACTAAGCTTTCAACGTAACCCAGTCAGGGGGGTTACCCGCTGAATTTAAGCATATCAATAAGCAGAGGAAAAGAAACTTACAAGGATTCCTTACAAATGGCGTGCGAATTAGGCATAGTCTAGCTTTAGAATTGAGCTCACATGGCATCCAAATTGTAGTCTAGAGAAGAGTCCTCAGCGGTGAACCATATCCAAGTCCATTGGAATGTGGCGCCGGAGAGGGTAAGAGCTCTGTTGTACCCGGACCCTGTCACATCACGAGGCACTGTCGTTGAGTTGAGTTGTTTAGGAATGCAGCCCCAATTGAGCGATAAATTATGTCCAAGGCTAAATACGGGCGAGAAACCAATAGTAAACAAGTAATGTGAGGCAAAGAATAAAACGACTTTGAAAAGAGAGTCAAAAGTGCTTGAAATTGTTGAGAGGGAAGCATATGGGGGCTGGCGATGTGCCACAATCGGATATGAAACAGTCACAAGCCGGTCCCCCAATCGACTCAAGGTATTGACCGATGCGGACTGCGGCGGAGAAAAAGCTTGGACTGTTGATATGCTTGTAGAGACGCCGTCAATGTGATTGTGGCAGAAATAAAGTCAATCTGTTATTTAACTAACTACGAAAGCACTCATATGTGTAGATGACTAATGTGTACATAAACAACTCACGAAAGAAAAACTTTTAAAATAACTATCTCCACAATTTTTTCCTTTTCTTGTCACAAAAATTACTATATTATGATAAATTATAAATTAATACTTTAAGAGCGGTGGGGCTGAGTTGTGTTCATGGCCTAATTCCTTTCCTGAAATATTCGTAACTTCTCCCAAAATTAGACAAAAGACAAACAAAAAAAGCAACAAAAAAGAAATGTTGCTAGAAGTCTTGGATTTTTTTTTCTCCAGCATCGACCGTATGAGGAAAAAGAATTGTTTTACACTCTCTTTTGGGCCATTTTAGTCTAAAAAATTTCTACAATTGCATTGCATATAATCTAAAATATTATGAATTAATTTTGAAAAAAAAAAAGGACAAAAGGTCTAAGAGACAACCAACAATTAATCTAACATGCAGATAGCAGAAAGTTTGTAATATATGATAATGGTCCACTATAATCCATGACATATTGTTGCTTGTGTTGATTACAAAAGTAAGACAGATACCTGCTCTGGTAGTTGAAGTCAATGTCTAAAGAAGATTGCTTGCGGAGATTAGGAAGTCCATAAGAGCAAGCTATATATTCTACTGTTCTAAATTAGACTAGTTTAATATTGTTCTCAATTTGGTCCAAAGAACATCACGTGCGTTTATGGTGGTGGAAGAAAATTAGTTGTCATAGAAGAATTCAGATGCGTTGGAAAGAAATTTCTTAGAAGATGCAAAACAGCTCATGATGTTTGCTAGGGATAGAGACTGGATGTACTACGAAAACATTATAGTCATGTGTACTGTGTACCACACATAGGGGAAAACATAATCAATGAGGATATTGAAGCTGTTATGCTATTTACCTAAACACACCCTAAACATGTCGATATTCCGTGTAATTTAATTAACCATTTGCCAAACTGGTATGGGGGTTTTCTCGGAAGGTCACGATATTAGTATGTATCATCTAATTATAATTATAATTATATATATATATATATATAATCGATGATTCTGGATAAAACTGAAATGAGATGTCAACATGTCTCTGATCTAAACTATTTTTTTCCCAACACTAGCCACGGAGGGCATGAATTTTTGTTTTTTCCTTGGATTGGTACCTCAAAATAGGTGTCGGTGGATCGAATAGTTGCTGAAGAGTTTAAAAATATCATATTAGAAACTTAACAAAACAAAATATAATAATAAGTGAATGATTTTACTACTAATAGCACCGATATCAATATTTAATAGATTACACAAGCATATTAGTTAGTGATTACATTTTCAATATAGGTGACACTTAACAAATGAGAACGGTCTTTATTTTATTTTATTTAATCAATTGAGATAGGGAGAGGGGGGCTGCAGCCTGCAGGTACACTCACAATAATCATTAAAAGGAATCAGATAATTTGAATTTTATTTGACTGAAAAATGCTTTAACAAATAAATAATAATGACAAAATGTCCATTTCCCACCATTATTGTTTATATATTTGAATCGCCCTATCTGTATAGAAGAAGGTTTACCAGATCTAACCTAATAACAAAAATCATATGCACGTCCATTAATTTTGCGACTGGATACATTTTATTTTATTTTTGCTAAGGGAAGAGTTTTCTTTTTCTTTTTCTTTTTTCGTTACACTAATATTTTCAATATTAAATGAGCATGTGATTCTTTAATTAATGTCGTGACAAAGATGAACAATATATTAATCTGTTGTAATTATTAAAGTGATCATCAATTATACTTTTACGATGAAACAACATCAATCATTTGTGCATATAAAATATTTTTTATTTGTCTTTGTTTTGTCGGAGGGTAGGTTACTTAATTAACTTGACAATCAATCTCTATATGTGTAGAGATACTTGCTTAACCTTCTTGGTCTTCCATCTCTTGTAATTTTTTTTTTTTTTGGGTGCTATAGTTATGACACAACTTCTACGGCAACCAGCATCCCATCTAAAGATTGTGTTTATACCATAATCGATCGAGCATATTTAGCCTCAAATGGACTAGCACCAAGGCAGACACGCCTTCTCTACTGCCGAAAGAAGACACTCTTTCAAGGTGCCAAACACCTGCCAAAGCTCCCGATGCCGAAGCTCTCAACCTGTCGAACCTAATCTCCAAGACACATGTCACCACCATAGCGGCTTGCACAAAGTCCCACATCGAAACTTTGTGGGGAACAGTACTCAAGTAAAAAGGATAACTACTTTCTCACTTTTACTGTTACTCTGCCAAAATTACTACTCTTAACTAACTTAAGCATCGAAGAGCCTTCGGCCGGCACCACACCAGTATTCGAAGCTTAATGACTGCTTCTCCCACTTTGTCTTCTGTAGGTTCTTTCCTTGCTGAAAGGCCTCATATTTTCCCCTACTGAAGACTCATCATATTTCTCTAAGTTGGCCATCTCCGAAAAATAGCATCAATAGATTGTTTGATAGAATTTCTGACAAGGCCACGGGTGAGTTGATCTGCTCCACAGGACTCATTTTCCAAGCCTAACAAAGACAAAACTAGTCCGTATGAATCATAGATCATATATATAGCATACAGTGTCCGGATAAGCATCTTCCAACAAATAGAAAACCTTTGCAGTACTTTTACCTCCTTAGCCTTAGTGCTCATGATGATTATCTTTATAACACCGCAACTGTTTCCTCTTCGATAAAGAATTTTATTTATTTATTTATCAGGGTACAATTGTAAAAATCTGGTGCGGTAGTTTCTTTTCCGACTATCACGTAATTAATATGCTGTAAGGAGATGGAGGAACATAGCTTTGGTGAAGGGAAAGAAAAGGAGAGCACATGTAGCAAGCAATCTTTTTGTTTGATTGGATGTTTAGGTGAGAAAGTAAAAAAGGAAACCAATAACCTTTCTGTTTTGTTTTTTGAAACAGAAACCAATAATTTGGTGACATATTATTTTAGGTGGAATGAAAGGGGATGAACAAATATCACTTCGTAGTAAATCGTTTTCCTTCATTAAAAAAAAACCACTTTTTTTTTTTAAAAACACAAGCGATAATGAGGAATGAAGGATTCGAACTCAGATATAAAAATAACTACTATTAATTACTTGAATTAAAAACCCCTCGCATTATATTTATTTTGCTTCACAAGAGTACTATTATTTTACTAAAAAAACCAAAACACAAATCTATCAAATTAAATGAGCATCAAATCTGTCTTAGTAAGCACCCGACCTGTTACATTACACTGACATATCCACGGACCCAGTTCGAGCTGCAAAATTAATTAAAAATATTTCCACATGTAGGCATATAGGTGACATGCGATCGATATAATCCTTTATTATTCTTCTTCTCTTTTCCTTTTGCCCGCCCTGCCAATCAAAGGGTGGAGTTGACTTAATTAAGGGCTTAGGATCCATCCATGCAGATTGATCCATAAGATATCGATCGGGCTTAACCCCACTAAATTTTGTTCATTCAACATTCATGGATATTTGAAAATAATATCTTATATATATCTTGATCTTAAGATAATATTATGCATGCAGTGCAGGCCAAGCCATAAATTATGCTCATTCAACATTCATGGATATTTGAACATAATATCTTATATATATCTTGATCTTAAGAAAATTGAACTCATTCAGTAACATAACATCTTAATTACAAATTCTTGAATTCTCTAAAAATAAAAGCTAGGTGATAAATGGAGGAGAATGTAAATTAGAATTAGGAAAGGAGGAAGGCTCGTTATAAGAATATGGTAGTGTTAAGTTAATGAAATTAATACCAATGGGGTCTAGTCCAAGAAAGGGTCTTGACTTGCAGACTAGTGATTTTAGGTTCGAATTCCTATAACATCTTGATAGGGTGTGTAAGATATCTCCTCTCTCTCTTGTAGTTTATCGCTTGTATTAGAAGAAAAAAAATCATGAAGTTAATTGGTGGGAGGGGTAGATCCGATTTGATGTCCTCTTCTAAGGGTTCATTATATATTTTAAACATACAAGAGCTCACGATTGATAGACATAATTTGGCTTTATTCAAAGCTTCACTATTGTTCATGTGAGGCGTATGAAAGGGTTCGATTTGATCTTAATGATAAGACGCCAGCACTCAAATGTTAAACAGGATTAATTAAAATTTTAAACTATATATAATGACTTTTAGAAATGCAAACTTGATCGGATTAACGTTAAGAAAGGGGCAGGTCTCATCAGAAAATAGTTATATATTAATATTCCTCACACCGATGGCCCAACGAAATGAAAATTATTGTGATGGAGACCTATTATCAAATTTCAAAGTTTATCAGAAGATTCAACTTGGGAATTTTCTTAGAGTATTAATTATATATGCTGAGAAGTATGAACCTTCCTTGGAAAAGCCTATCTAACAAACTTTTTTTAGGAATGGTGTTACTGCCACTTCATTATGCTCACCCTAGTCCTCCTTTATTATATCTTTAATCTTGCATAAAATTTCAATTCACTTAAAAGACAACACCTAAAACCAAAAGAGATAAGCTTTGAACCTTTGCCATGGCCATAGCTTGGGCATGGTTAATTTGGCTACCATTTACACGTACACCAGAAGGTCAGTTGTTGTCAATCGTCTTAAATGACCACTCTTCCTTGTTGGTTGTTGGCAGCGACGGAGACATGTACGGGCCTGACATGGCTCTGGCCATTGCAAATTTTTTCACACACTTTGATATTGTTATGTTATATGCATGCAACTCATGAATTTTACTCTCTTTTCTTGCTTGTTGTGGTTATTATACTATTTTTTGGTCCTTTTGTCATTCTTAGTGTTTTAACATCTAAGTTTTATTATGTACTTTAAACATTATAATATTTTCTATTAGAACTTTAAGTTTTTCCCTCGCCTCCCCAAACTATAAATTTTAGCTCCGCCCTTGGTTATTGGGATGCTAGCCAGGTAAAGTATCAGCCTGTCACGATGACAGTTATCGCCAGTTTTAAAAATGAAAAAAAAAGGTGTTGAAATGTTTAAGGGTGGATGAATTGAGAAAAATCTTTTGTTTTATGTAGTTTTTTTTTTTACTCAAGGTTTAAAAAAAATACTTATCCCCAAACTATAAATTTTAGCTCCGCCCTTGGTTATTGAGATGCTAGTCCGGTAAAGTACTAGACGGTCATAATGACGGTTATCGCCAATAATATTTAAAACGAAATAGAAAAAAGTATGTTGAAATGTTTACGGGTGTATGAATTGTGAAAAATCTTTTTGTTTTATATAATTTTTTTTTACTCAAGGTTAAAAAAAAATACTTATCCCCATACTCAAGTCTCCCCTTCTTCTTTTGTCCTCCATTATTCCAAAAGAAGGATAGTTTTACAAGAGCCTGACCTTTTTTGCAATCCTCCAAATGTATCTTATTCATTATCCGTTTGGGTTGGTCAAAATCTTGTGGGGATCTATAATAATAAACTACATGAAAAGTGTTTAGCTTCGAAAAATAGTTAATTAAGAGGAAAATAGGGGCATCAAGCTTCGAAACGAATATTGGCTACGTATTTCTGCTTGCGTGTTCATGAACTACAGTGTGAAGGCGTCTTAAGAAGCAGCACGTGCTTTTTCATGTTTGGACAGATCACCCATGAAATCAAATATTTAAATATTATTATTTCTTTCAATTTATGAACAAGAAGGAAAAAAATATATGAACAGAGGATATAATTAAAATTTCTTAAATTGTTTTTGTTTGATTGGAATAAATTATAAATTAAGGTTGCTTCAACCACAATCCACCAAATTAATTAATTTCAGTTTAATTTGGTGGCCCTTTTCAATTCGACAAGCAACAACACAACAGTACTTGGTAGAGAGAGAGAGAGAGAGGACCACAATTTGTAGGGTTTGGAGTTTCACTTAACGTTAAGTTGCTGGTTCAAATCCGTTAGGTTGGATTTGTTTTAAAGTACTTCTCTTTTTTATTGAAAATGACGATAATATATAAAAATACACACATTATACGGATGTTAAGACTCGAACCCAAAACATTTTTCTAAGAAAGTAATTACTCAGAACTCAGGACCTTCTCTTTTTTATTTTTATCTAAAGAAAATTCGACATAAAACAAAAACTTATTAAATTATCGTTAACAATTTGCTAATTACAAAAATAATCAACGAAAAGGACTTGAAGTTTTGTTTTTTTTTTTTTCTTGACTATTATATTGCAATTGGCCAAGTGTCGTTATTGTGCCAGGTGTAGTTTTTTATTGGATAAAGATTCTAAAGGCAATAGAAGCTTTTGAAATTGAAGCGGCAGATTATGGTAATTGGATTATCAAGAAAAACTTTCTTGATTGCTACATGTGCTCCTTCGTCAATTTGTAAATTAAAAATAGAAACTTGTTAAGCATGTTAATGCCTGTAGTGTTACTATTTCCTTCTACTATAATGAAAGTTCTATGCGTTTTTCATAAAGAAATTGTTTATGTTGTTGGACCGTCAGCTGTGAATATAAACTACTAACTACATAGATTTTTGTTTAGGTGAATAGTAATTTTGGGACAACAAACATACTAAATACTTAGAATTAGAGGCGGAGCTAAAAAACAATTTTTGGATGTGCCGAAAGTGTGAATAACTTAATTTTTGGGTTTTGCAAATTGTTTCATAAACGAATCACATATTGGTTGGAGGGGCCTCGACCATTCTAGGCCTACATGTGTCACCTCCAGTGTTTAGAATTAAACAAATATATATCAAGTATATGCTAAGAGAATACTACCTTATACAAATAGATACATAGTTATATGTTTATGGGTCCACTCATGAATTAGAAAAAAACCTACAAACTTTTTACACATTTTTAACCATCAAATGAATCGTCGTTGCAACGGTTGAAGATACAATTGTATAACAATACAGTTGTGTTAATTCCATAACTAACAGAGCTAGCTGTGAATTTAAATCATCTAGTATAGTAATAGTATAACCAACTATGAAGCACATGAAACCATTAGTATATGTTGGTTTCTGCCAATAATATACAATCTGTGCCTCCATACCTAAACTGATTTGGGAAACAAGAGCAGGTGGATGCATGATGTAGTCCTTTAAAGATCTTGGCATAATTAGCTACTCAAAATTGGTAACTCTTTCTTTATATTTACCTCTCATTTACTCTATGATTTCAACATCATAACCAGTTGGTCCGTTTGGTAGGGGCTCTCCTTTTTCCTTGTGGTCTTAATATTCCATTTCCAAACAATCACAATGAGAGCAATCAAAAGAAGGGTTGCTATTTTATTTATTAATTTCCTTTGCCTCAACAACTCACACCAATCTTCAACATTTGTTCTATTTAGACTTTTTTAGAGTTGTTTCATCACGCACGGCATTTAATAGTCAAAAAGAGTGAAGGGACAGGTTTTAAACTTTTGCAAAATTTTCTTGATGCTCATAGTAACACTCAATTTATAACCCTAATTGTAGTTTTTAACCACAGGTATTTATAGTTATAGTGAACTGATTGGGGGCAATGTACCAACAAAAGTGACATAGTACTAGTTCTTCATTTTATATCATGCAAAAGACGTGGAATATTCTAGTTATAGTAAATTAATTCGGGGCAATTGCTCTAAATCACTATACGAGTGAGTCTTTTATGCTGATTCAAAGACTTTGCTTATTTTATGTTTTATCTTTTGAAATATACTTGAAAAGCTTGACTTGTAAGCAAAAAATAAAAATAAAATTGTTGGATTTTAGTATGTTTCTTCTACCATGTGCACTTGGGTATGTTTCTAACCACTATTTTTAATTACCCACCGCCCCCCAAAAAATGATCCACTGTGGTCATAGACCATATAGTTATGGTGGAATTTGATGGATGTTTGGATATTAAATTGTTTAATTCCCATTTTGCCTGTGATTTGATCTCTAACCTATAGTCCATTATTGGATGATATAGGTATTACAGAAAGGTAAAGTCAGCCAAACCCCTAGTGGCCATTTGGGAAAAAAGAAAAAGAAAAAGAAAAAGAAAAAGAGAAAGGAAAATTTTCAAGAAATCCTATGTGTTCATCAAAGAAAAGTCCTTTATGGGTGGTCCAGTAAAACATAGCTAGGTCATTTTCATGCCAGTAGGGGGCATCTATTTTCATGTTCGAAGGAAGCATGAATTATTATTTCTTGCACGAAAAAATTCATCTAAAAATCACAATAATTCTCTTTGTATGCATAGCCTTTTTTTTTTTCTTTTTTTCTTTTACACTCTTGTTTGTAGCTTATTTCACCTACAAAAGCTGCAAAGCCCACTCGATTGAAATTCACATGCTGTTGCCTGTTGGCATAATTGTAAAAAATGAAATGCATTTTTTTATATACAAGCAATCTAATCTAAATTAAATTCCGAGAACGGGAATTCGAATTTGAGTACAGAATCATATGCATTTTAAAATAATAATAAAAATTACCAAATTCTCAAGTCTTCTTACCTAAGGGGGGGCTGCCATGAACTTGCAATATTCTTTTTGTTTTGCTTTTGTTCTTTGCTTTTAACTTGCCACCAACTTGGTTAGGTTCTTCATTATTGGCCTTTTTGATTTACTTTAGCTTTTGATCTCTTTTGCTCAGACAAGTTCATAATTAATTAGAGTAATATATATATAAAAAGAACAAAGAATTTGAAAAAAAAAGAGAAAAACTGACATGCATGCATGTGATATGGAAGCTTCACATGGCATTTACTGGCAACAATTGGATGGCTCAAATCAGATCTCACCTTTCCTGATTTTAAAAACTTTCAGAAAGGTTGACTAAAATACCAAATACATTGATGATTTAGTGAGGATTTGATCCAACGGCTGCAATAGGTGCCACTCAGGACCAGTCTCACGTCATCAATTCATCATTGATCGGGTTTCAAACCTAGTGTCCACATAAACTTCGCTTTCTTCTTCCTATTTTTTTCTCCTTCTTTTGTTTTTTTTGGTTTCAAAATTCATAGACAAGAGAAGGAGCCCAAGAGGTGGAATTATTAAAAAGTGACATGACTGTATTAATATTTTAGCATTATCAACCAAAATTGATTAAACAAAATCGAACAACTGGAATTAAATAGGTAAGGCCAGCTAGAGGGTCGACCCCATTGGATGTATTAATCTAAGAGAGTCCATTAGAACTAGTCCTTTTTGACAGCTCTCTCTCAACGACTCACTGTCACTATAAAACTCACCATATCATGCATGTACCAAATCATCACCTCCCCCAAAAAAGCCAGAAAAGCCATCCAAGGCTCCTCTAGCCTTGAGCAAATTCTCTCTCTTCATCCCCAATTTTCCAGAGAAAATTTGTGAAATTTTGAGACGTTGAGCCGAGCTGCCGAGTAGCTCTCTAGCAAAACCCATGACGACAATGGGTGGCGGCTCCTCTTGGGGCCGTCTTTGGCCTCAAATGGCAGTGGCATTAGCAGCTATACTAGTTGTGGTTTCAAGCAATGTGGGTTCAGTAGAAGCAAATGCTTATCCCTACTCTTCACCCCCACCACCACCATATGTTTATAGCTCACCACCACCTCCTGTTCACTCTCCACCACCGCCATACGTCTACATGTCTCCACCACCACCGTCACAGTCACCACCGCCGCCTTATTTGTACAAGTCACCACCGCCACCATCACCATCCCCACCACCGACTTATGAGTACAAGTCACCCCCACCGCCTTCTCCTTCACCACCACCACCTTATGTGTACAAGTCTCCACCTCCTCCACCAAAAGAACTACCTCCGTACCACTACAAGTCTCCGCCACCACCTTCTCCTTCACCGCCTCCACCTTACCACTATACATCTCCTCCACCTCCTTCACCCTCACCACCACCACCATACTACTACAAGTCCCCACCACCACCAGAACACTCCAAACCCCCACCATACTACTACAAATCCCCACCACCTCCTTCTCCTTCACCTCCTCCACCATACTACTACAAATCCCCACCACCACCATCACCTAAACCACCAACCCCATACTACTACAAATCCCCACCACCACCATCACCTAAGCCAACCCCATACTACTACAAATCCCCACCACCACCATCACCTAAGCCACCCCCATACTACTACAAATCTCACCACCACCATCACCTAAGCCACCCCATACTACTACAAATCCCCACCACCACCATCACCTAAGCCACCCCCATACTACTACAAATCCCCACCACCACCATCACCTAAGCCACCCCCATACTACTACAAATCTCCACCACCACCATCACCTAAGCCACCAACCCCATACTACTACAAATCCCCACCACCACCATCACCTAAACCACCAACTCCATACTACTACAAGTCTCCGCCACCGCCTTCTCCATCTCCACCACCGCCTTACTACTACAAATCTCCACCACCACCCAAGGCTCTTCCACCTCCATACTACTACACTTCTCCTCCACCACCTACTCCTTACCATCCCTACCCACATCACCACCCATTCGTGACGAAGGTTGTCGGAAAGGTCTACTGCTACAGATGCTACGACTGGGGTTATCCGGTGAAGTCCCACGACAAGAAGCACCTCAAAGGTACATATTTCTTTAAAATTAATTTTCTCCGCATATTTTGTAATTATTATTAGCTTTAGTGTCTAGCTAGAACTGTGCTTGTTTGTTTTATCAATCTTGGTCCTTTTTCCTCATTTGAAAGAAAGAGATGTTTTTCAAATCAGCTACCTGGTCCCAACGTGTAATGATTAAATTCACATGGTTGGTGCTTTAGTTTTGCGTTGCATATGCATTAAGAGATATAAAAATTAATTTACATTATTTTTGCTTATAGTTTTCAAACTAATCTTGCGTTTTTTTATTAATTAAATATATAGCAATAAGAACAACTTGGAGTTTTCGTTATCCAACAGATGAGTCCTCCAAGGTCCACATGGTCCTTTTCAAGTAGGGATTTGGTATTGAAATCCAGCACATTCATACAATAAAACAAAATCATTGGTTAATTAACTTCTCCATTAGGATATAGTTTTTTGGTTTGTCTTAAAGCGACTGTCCTTGTAAAGAGAAAGTTCCAATAAATAGCAACATGATTGGTTGATTAATTATTATTTTATTATGGACCACAGGTGCTGTTGTTGAGGTCACTTGCTGGGCTGGCAAGAAGGAAACCAAGGCATATGGCAAAACTAAGATCAATGGCAAATTCAGTATCGCCGTCCCTGACTTTGATTATGGCAAATATGGAGCTAAGGCTTGCAAGGCCAAGCTCCACGCAGCACCCAAGGGCTCACCATGCAACATCCCAACTAAGCTACACTGGGGCAACAAGGGTGCCAAACTCAAAGTGAAGTCCAAGACTGACGATGAAGTTGTGCTCTCGGCTAAGCCATTTGCTTATGCACCAAAGACTCCTTACAAGGAGTGTGAAAAGAGCAAGCCACATTATCCTCCTCCTTATGTTTACAAGTCACCGCCTCCGCCTACGCCTACTTATGTGTACAAGTCACCGCCTCCACCGCCACCCAAGTACTACTACAAGTCGCCGCCACCACCCGCTTACTACTACAAGTCACCACCGCCTCCGGCATATGTTTACAAGTCACCACCACCACCATCACCTAAGCCACCCCCATACTACTACAAGTCTCCTCCTCCACCATCACCTAAGCCACCAACTCCATACTACTACAAGTCCCCACCACCACCATCACCTAAACCCCCAACCCCATACTACTATAAATCACCACCACCCCCATCACCTAAACCACCAACTCCATACTACTACAAGTCTCCTCCTCCACCATCACCTAAGCCAGAACCCCCATACTACTACAAGTCTCCTCCTCCGCCATCACCTAAGCCACAACCTCCATACTACTACAAGTCTCCTCCACCACCATCCCCTAAGCCACAACCTCCATACTATTACAAGAGTCCTCCTCCACCATCACCCAAACCACCCACTCCATATTACTACAAGTCTCCTCCACCACCATCTCCCAAACCACCCACTCCATACTACTACAAGTCTCCCCCACCACCTTCACCTAAGCCACAACCTCCATACTACTACAAGTCTCCTCCACCACCATCACCCAAACCACCAACTCCATACTACTACAAGTCTCCTCCTCCACCATCACCTAAGCCAGAACCCCCATACTACTACAAGTCTCCTCCTCCGCCATCACCTAAGCCACAACCCCCATACTACTACAAGTCTCCTCCACCTCCACCATCACCTAAGCCAGAACCCCCATACTACTACAAGTCTCCTCCTCCGCCATCACCTAAGCCACAACCTCCATACTACTACAAGTCTCCTCCACCACCATCACCGAAGCCACAACCTCCATACTATTACAAGAGTCCTCCACCACCATCACCCAAACCACCCACTCCATACTACTACAAGTCTCCTCCTCCACCATCTCCTAAACCACCCACTCCATACTACTACAAGTCTCCCCCACCACCATCACCTAAGCCAGAACCCCCATACTACTACAAGTCTCCTCCTCCACCATCCCCAAACCACCCACTCCATACTATTACAAGTCTCCCCCACCACCATCACCTAAACCAGAACCCCATACTATTACAAGTCTCCTCCACCACCTTCACCCAAACCACAACCTCCATACTTGTACAAGTCTCCCCACCACCATCACCTAAGCCAGAACCCCCATACTACTACAAGTCTCCTCCTCCACCATCCCCCAAACCACCCACTCCATACTATTACAAGTCTCCCCCACCACCATCACCTAAACCAGAACCCCCATACTATTACAAGTCTCCTCCACCACCTTCACCTAAACCACAACCTCCATACTTGTACAAGTCTCCCCCACCACCATCTCCCTCTCCTCCACCACCATACTACTACAAGTCCCCACCACCACCATCACCTTCTCCTCCACCTCCATACTACTACAAGTCTCCTCCCCACCATCACCCAAACCACCAACCCCATACTATTACCAGTCTCCTCCACCACCTTCACCTTCTCCCCCACCTCCATATTATTACAAGTCACCTCCACCACCTTCACCCAAACCACAACCTCCATACTTGTACAAGTCTCCCCCACCACCATCTCCCTCTCCTCCACCACCATACTACTACAAGTCCCCACCACCACCATCACCTTCTCCTCCACCTCCATACTACTACAAGTCTCCTCCCCCACCATCACCCAAACCACCAACCCCATACTATTACCAATCTCCTCCACCACCTTCACCTTCTCCCCCACCTCCATATTACTACAAGTCACCTCCACCACCTTCACCCAAACCACAACCTCCATACTTGTACAAGTCTCCCCACCACCATCTCCCTCTCCTCCTCCTACCTACATCTACAAGTCCCCCACCCCCACACACTCTCCTCCTCCCCCTACCACTACAACTCTCCCCACCACCATACAAATACATCTCTCCACCACCCCCGACATACTCTCCTCCCCCTACCACTACACCTCTCCCCACCACCATCACCATCTCCTCCACCACCATACAAATACATCTCCCCACCACCCCCAACACACTCTCCTCCGCCATACAAATACAACTCCCCACCACCACCATCTCCCGCTCCTCCTCCCCCTTACATCTACGAGTCCCCTCCACCTCCTGTGAAGTCACCACCACCGCCGGTTTACATTTATGCATCTCCCCCACCTCCAATTCACTATTAAGCATAGACCGTTCATGTAAGTGAAAACCTTCATTGTCTCTTGCTATCATTTACATTTGCAATTATCATCAAACCATTTTAGTTTTGGGTTATTAATTTCCAATTGCAATTGCAGGTTTTAATTTAAACAGTGGAATAAAGGAAGGCTCCCAAAGTGGGAAATTGAGGCATCAAGCTTCCAATCCAAGTCCATTCAATAAGGGTCTGGCAGAAACTTCAATGATCTACAACATCTGCAATTCAGACCAGTGTGTTTCTACTTTGTTGGTGGCCATCTTGCACATGATTTTACTATATTCTTCAAGTTGGGAACCAAGCAAGATTAAATGGGAAGGTGGGCAATATTGGAGGGTTGAATTTATCAGCAGGGTCTTGGAATTAGCTTGGTTGTCACAGTTTCATTTTTCAGTATTCCCACTTGGGGTCTCTTAATTTGTGATTGTATAGTGAGTGCTTTGGCCGTTTAATTGTTTGATTGGCTTCTATTTATTGCGTGGAGAATATCATGTTTCTTGGCCCTTCCTGTGCTCTAGGCACTGATGAGTAATTTAGCAATAAAGAAAGACATTCACGTTCAATTTGTTGCTCTTGCCTCGAGTAATTGTTATTATCATACACTAACCTTCAAAAATTAACCTAACAATCATCCTGAGGTTCTATTTTCCATTTTCCTCGTCAAAAACAAAAGAAAAACACAAACCTAACCTCCTAATTGAGAAAAAAAAAAAAAAAAAGACACGTTACACATAACATTTGCTGATCAATCACCATGAACACACTTCTGCAGTGGCAAAAAACAGAGGATCTAAAGTTCTAAAACCAGAAGATTTGCAGAGCCAAAGAAGAAGACATAGTGGCTTGTCAGCCTTTTTGCTTAGTGCCTCATGCTTCTTGTCGTCTCTGCTAACGGGAATTTGACTCCAAATATATGACATGATGAGAATGGTACGTATATTATTGGGTACCAGGCAGGCAGCCTGCCATGTTAGAAAGTGGCTGCAGATCAATGAACCTTAAGAGAGTCAGTGGGATTGTGGGATCCACACGACCTGTCGTCTACTTCGAAGCAGCCTTGCAAACTACCATATTCCAAAATCCAGTCACTTGGCCTGACGGGATTAATAAAAGATTAAGTATATATTAAGCTGAAAATATATAACAAATAAAATAAAAACAAGACAAAAACAAAACAAGTATTATTGAGAATATTGTTGGAGCCCCATCATGAAATGTTGTTATGTAGTTTGATTACAGAACCAAAATAAATGTTATCTAGTTTTGATTACTATTTATTTATTCATTATAATTGGTGAGTGAGAGAAAATCCAGTAAAGATATAGAAATAAAAACAAGTATTAATTTTTACAAAATCATATTACAGAAGAGGAGAATTCGAACTCGGAAATAAAAGCACGGATACACTATTCTACGAATTGGTACAACTCACCTTTACTTAATATTTAAAGCATTTGATAAGCACTAAGTAAGAAGGATATAAATAAATACAAATATAGAAAATACAATGGAACCTGTGTAAGCTTCTTCTTCTACAGGAGCAGGTGAATTAAAATGAATAGTTACAGCTGGAAAGTCCTGATCACCACCTGACAAGCCCATAAGTCAAATGTTTGGGTTGGCCCACGTTGAGATTTATCTGATTGTCTTTGGTTTGCTTTTCCCTCGTCTCGCAATGGCAAATGGCTTACGTACTTATGGTTGGTGTTGAAAGTTACGACTCAGGCAGCTTTGCTCAACTTTTGCATCTTTCATGGGTCAAAATGTGCCTCTGAATGTTCTGGTCCATTTTCATGGTGTGCTGATATAATCCAACCTCACAGGCTACTTACTTTGTCTCTTATGACGAACATCATGCCACTATTATTATTCTTCTGGCCTAATTGGATACAAAAGCTGTTGAATAGAGATTCAGACCAAAAAAAAGAGATTGAGATATGGAGAACAACACAATTTGAATAGTTTCCTTAAAGTGGCCCCACTCAATTGAGTTTAGTAACGAACTCTTGGCTAATCACTTTTAGTTTCAACAAAATATTGAGTATTTTGAGTATTTTGAGGAGCCTTATCTAAGACAACTTTCTCAATTTCTATGTTTATTCTTGCAAAAAACTTTAATTGCTCCGGTTAGATAAGTCAATGGATTAATTGCTAGATACCGAATGCCCTTTATTGTGGTTGTAAGTCTCAACTGATTGTCTATCACTTGTTGCTTTGATTGCTTGTCTACCTATTTTTTAATATGAAGAGATGGATTTTTTTAGATACTTTACTTTTGCATAGCAAGATGATGTGGTGAATTAGATCATGTGCTAGAAGGCATTGAACTAGATGATGACTCATCATTCTTTTTCTTAAAAAGGACAACAAATTCTTTGGTGTATTGGGGTTTCAATTGTGATCCGATATAATAAAAGAAAACTTATAAATAATATGTAGAATGACCTTTAATTAAACATACTAACAACAAAATCAAACATCTCAGCACATATGAGAAATTAAATCATAAGTAATAGCAAAAGAGTAAAAAATGAAGTATTAAAAATAAGAGACAAAGAAAAAGTTCTGACTTGTGTAAGTGCTCCTCCTGGTTCTCTCCTTTATGTAGCAATCTCGAGTGTGAGAACTGTAAACAAATAAAAAAATTTGTTATCAACGACAGCAGTCTCGAGTGTGAACCTTTTATGTTGCCTAGTTAGCTCTCCTCTCCTCTCCTCTCCTCTCCTCCAATGATGGCGAGCACACAAGGAAGAAGAGGACAAATTCGTAGGGAGAATCATATGTGGTGGATCATGGCTGGCTAGAGTATAAGAAGGGTTTTCTTGTTCTATTTTTGGTAGGGGTGTACAAGATCTAATCCAATACGCTCAAACCGATCGATCCAATCCAATCCAATTTTAATCGGTTTCGATGATTGGGTGGATTGGATTGGATTCGTAATTTTCAAAACCGACATAATTGGATCAGATGATAGATTTGTTTATGAGAATCCAATCCAATCCAATCCAATCTAATTAGGTTTATACTTAGTTTGCTCTTATAGGTATTTGTACTTGAAAATGTTATGAATATTTTAAGTTATTTAATGGAGTTATGTTTAATGTATTCTATAATCAAAATAATTTTTTCTAGTATTTCATTGTTATTTTACATTTACGTCTATTAATATGTTTGATTAGATTAAACTAAGGATTAATGTTTAATATTTCATTATTATTATTTTCCATTATCAAAACCAATCATCCAGTCTAATCCAATCCAATATCAATTGGATCAGATTGGATTTAAACATCTAATATGATTGGATCGGATTGAAAAAATTACAATCTAATCTATATTAGACTGGATATGAATTGACTAAATTATATTAGTTTTGAACTGATGTATGTACACCCTTACTTTTTGGGCTGGTTAGATTATATAGGCTGCTGGGCCTTTTTTATTTTTTTGGGAAAACTTTGGGCCAGGCAGCAGCCCGTCCTGCCTCCATGTACCCCCCCACTTGGGAAATTGTGTGATTATTATAGAGGAGAAGAAAGAGTAGGAAACTGTTTAAAACTAGTTTTTGACATATACTTCATGTTAGCAATATGAAGTACATATAGAGAGCAAGATGGGTTGCCTTTGGTATCCATTCAATTTGTCTGAAAGTGTTGAACGCCACTTACTCAAATGACAACCAAAAAATTATGTTTGTTGCAAGTTCAATGAATTTAATCAAGGTAGTACGCTTTATTGCAAGCACGTTCATAACTCAATAATAAGAACACCATTGATCTTAGGTTCGAACTCCAATGTTACTTGCCTCTCGTCCTTTTTCCAAACTTAATTTTGACAACAACAAAAATCACGGTAGTACTATTAAAAGTTTAACCAATTGGCCAAAAGACATATTGGTTTGTCTACCATTTCAACCAAAAGGCATATTGGTTGTTCAAAGACTTAACCAAAGTCATTTGCTGTAAACAAGGGTTAATCATTTTATTAGTTTCTGAAATTAGACCTGATTAGCATTTGAGACTCTCAATTTCCAAAATCGTTCCCGTGGTCCTTCAACTTCAGTTTTTTTAGGACAAATGATCCTGCCGTTGTAGGGGCTTTTTCATTTTGGCAGCTACAAATGGAGTGGGTTGCCGTAAGGGGCAAATGTCTGAAATTACCCCTATGTATGAGTTCAAGAATCAGATCCCAAGAATGCTTCAAAAGGATAGTGAAACCTTAGGAAGCAACCTGGTTATCTTCACCAACAAAAACAACAGCCGCTTACAGATAGATTCTTAACTTGACATGAGAAGTTTGTGGCATGGAAGCAAAGTAGTCATGAGTTTAGCACTAAAGAGAGAGAGAGAGAGAGAAGAGAGAGAGAGAGAGAGAGAGAGAGAGAGAGAGCTATGAGTTCCTATGAGAAATAAGGGTTTCAAAGTAGAGGAGAAGGAATTTTAAGAGGGTTCGTTGAAGAGAGAGAGGTAAGGGAAGAACAATAGGTGTGTTGAGTATTTTCCGGCAGCTTGACGAAAGCTTTGTCAAGCTCTGGAATGACTTATCAAAAGATAAAATGGGAAGAGATGGAGGAATAGGGCTCGAAATTGCAAGGTTTCAGGGATGAGAAATGATGCTTGCTCCCTGGATGTGTTTTTGTTTGATGGATAAGAGATGGCCCTTTTCATAGCCGCTGGAAGCTCCTCATTTCTCTCAAATTTTGCAAAGTCTCCCATTTTATTTCTCTTCTCTCCCATTGACTCATCCCATTTTATGAAATCTTCCTCTGTCCAAACACACAAAGTCAAGATATTTGGGAGCTCTAAGGCTTTCCCGCAGCTGCTTCAGTAATGAACTCCCATTTTCGGCTACCTCCTCACCTTCTTTCCTTCCCTCTTCCATGGCAAGAGCTGGTGGGAAAAAGAAATAGGTAAGGGTGTTGGTTTGAAGGGTGCCTCTTCTCCTAACAACATGTGCGCGCAAATACTCCCTGATTCTTTGAGTGTTCTACCTTGATGTTTGTTTTGCCCATGTGCTAGAGCCTCCCAACAGCTTACATACATGGACATTTTTGGATTTTATCGTGGCCCTTCTAGCTAAATGCTGGAGGTTGCAGATATTTTCCTTAGTTGCTTGGACCTTTCTAAGGTGATGGGTTAACCTATTAAGGGAATGTGCTAATTTCCTAGAGTATTGGACTATTTTTCCTAAAGTATTGTGCTATTTTTCCTAGAGTATCAGGCTTTTATCTCTCCTTTATGCTTATGCACATATTTGGGCTCAAGAACTGGGCTTAAGTTTTGGGGCTCCCAATCAGCCTAAAACTTTCATTTCTCGGCTCATCAATGGATCTCATGAAAGCTCGTTACCATCCATACCACAACCCACTCAGCAAGCCCCAGACATTTGAGTGGCTTGGGCCCATTTAAGCTTGTAGTATGGCTAAGTGTAAAAATAATAATTTTTCGTGTAGCACATGTCGACTGGTGTGCTTGAATTTTATCTTATTTGAAAAGGGACATAATGCTTGACGGGATAATTAGCATGGGCTTGTAGAGCCAGTGCTTTTTATAGGCTCATTTCAATTCTTAGCATGATGGATTGCATATTTATTTGGCATGGCACGTGGTTGTGGCTCGTGTAAGCGTGCATGACGAATTTCGCATGCTCCAAACCGGGTCTTTTCTTAATAAAGTGTCGCATTGGGCTGAGAATTTATTTGGACCAAACCCTGGATTTTTGGGCCTTAATAGTCTTCAATTTTGTTAACTTTTTGTTAAATGCAGGGGCAAACTAATATTTTTGTATTAAATTGATTAAAATATGAATAAAAAATTAAAAAACTGAAAAATTAAAATTAAACTCTCTCTATCCCTCTCTATCCCGATTTCTACTCCCCCCAAACTTTTTTTTTTTTGGTTTTTTTATTTGATTTTCTTTTATTGTTATTTTAAAGATATGATTTTTTATTCATTTTTTTGTTTTAATATAAAAATACCATTTTACCCCTGCATTTAACAAAAAGTTAACAAAATTGACGGCATGACCATTTGTTCTAACGAAAGTGAAGTTAAAGGACTAAGGGAAAGATTTTGGAAATTTGGGGACTTAAATACAAATCGGGTTTAAGTTTAGGGACTAATAAAATGATTATATAATCTGGTATATATATATATTATTTATTATTGAAATCTTACTATTAGGAAGGAGTAAGGTGGCATTTAGCAGCGCTTAATTTTTTTTTAAAAGCAGCTTTAATAAAAAAATTTCATAGGTTGGGTGTTTGGTAAACATCAAGAATCCTGCTTTTTTTAAAAATCGCGGTCAATGATCGCTATTTTTTCGAAGCAGTCTCTACCTAGCTTTTAAAAGCTGCTTCAAAAAACATTTAACCGGTTGTTTTAATGAACTTTTAACTTTCCCACAATACCCTCACTTATTTTACAAATTGACAGTCCTTTGCCCCTTTTTTCTTCTCCATTCTGCGAACTCCATTTCCTTCATTTCCTTCTCTACTCTCTGACGCTGTTGGAACTCTCATTGTGGACATCAAAAAATTAATTGCTAAAAAGGTTGCCCACTCATTAGTAACTTAGGGGGGTGTATTCAATTAAGATTTTAAAAGAGTTTAAAAGTTTGGGTGTTTTCAATTCAGATTTCAATTGATATTAAAAAAATACATTGAAATCTAGATGTATTCAATTATGACTTTTTAAGGGTCAAACAAAATTTAGGTGTATTCAAAAAGTAATTTATTTTGAAGGAATTAATAAATTGCCTGATTTCGTTAGAAAATAAAGTGGTAAGTATAAATACAAAAGGCCTTGACAAATCTTACGTGAACCCTAGAAATTTTGAACTTGCTCTACGCTTTCCAAGTCCTTGAACGTGTGTGCTTGTCAAGTGGAGGTAAAAAATCTCTTCTCTTTTTCTACGCTCTAGTGCTTGAATAATTGCTGTTGCTATACATCATCATATATCCAAGCAATGGTTGTTACTTGTATTCGATGCACATCATGTATGAATAGTTGAATAGTTACTGTTGCTGTCATATATCCAAGCAATTGCTGTTTCTACTTCTCCTTCTTTTTTTTATTTTTTTGGTTGCTGTTTTTTTTTCTTGAATAGTTTTTTGGTTGCTGTTTTTTTTCTGTACTTTTTCTACATCATCCTTTTTTGTTGTTGCTGTTCATCAAATGTCGATAGCCTTCTTCATCTACAATCATCCTTCTTTTTTTTTGTTCTGCGTTTCCCTTCTTTATCGCTGTTCTATATATATATATATATATTTAGGTCCATGCCAAAACAAAAAGGAAAAAAATTATCTTCATATAGATATTTTTTCTTATGAACTAATTAAAGATTGCATATATTATCTAGTAACATTATTAATGGAGATGGAAGAAGTAGATGAAGTACTATGGAATGAAAAAATCGAGGAAGAAAAAGAAGAAGAGGAAATGGACGATGATGAATTAGAGAAACATGATTATGAAACCATTAAGATCAAGTGCTCAATGCTTTAATGGCTCTCATACATGATGGTCATATTGAACGTTTGTTAGCTCGACGCCCAATTTCTACAATTGGGTACAATTACATAAAAAAAGAAAAAAGAAAAAATATATATTTTAGAACTCTAATCAACTCTTTTAAAATCTACGATAAAACTCTAACAAACAGCATCAAAATCAATCTAGGAATTTAATCAAACTCAATGTGGAGTTGATAGAAATCAATTGAACTACATTGAACTCAACAAACTTTATAACTCTATTTAACTCTTTTAAAATCTTAATTGAATACACCCCCCTTAATTACAATTATGATTTTTCGGTGTTCTACTTCTCAAACTTTCTGCATCTAGGTTTTTTCTACTTCTCAAACTTTCTGCATCTAGGGTTGTCTCTGTCAAATTCGATCATTCTCTGTAATGCCTCAATGTAATTTAAGGCATTGATAGGGTGTAGATTTCGTCCATGTTCTGATTGGGCGTGGTCAATCCTATGCTCCATTCTGTATGACCTGGGCAGAACTTCCTCCCTGTGTTCTTCCTGTTCTTCAAGATCTGGATGATTCCTCCAGTTTGACCCCAGTCTATTCCTGTCATTGTTGGCAAAGGGGTTGATTCCCCCTCTGCCTCTTCTGCCTATTGCCTGTGGAGGGAATGGATTGGAATCCATCCTTCTGGGTTTGTAGGGCAACATAGCTGGTGCTTCAGGCAGAAATGCCAAGGGTTGATCACGAGGGGCCACATGTTGTGGAATAGGTGGAGATTCTAGCTGATTCTAGGGAACACAGTGCAGGGCCTTACAGTGGGATGGAACCTCATGCTCCGGACGGGAGGGGCTCCTCCCCTCTGTCCAGCTTGGATCTCTCCATGCCCCGGTATTCCG
The DNA here is from genome assembly GCF_029339155.1 of Prunus mume. Taxonomy (NCBI): domain Eukaryota; kingdom Viridiplantae; phylum Streptophyta; class Magnoliopsida; order Rosales; family Rosaceae; genus Prunus; species Prunus mume. Next base: position 42,226,437 of record NC_142699.1, read on the forward strand.
GCTATTTGTGCAACAAGAGGGTTCTCCTGATATGGCCATGCCAATCCTAGTGGAGGACCGTAAGGGAGGTTTAGTTGTTGGACTACAACATCTGGGTTTGGAATCCTGGCCATAGCAGCCTCTCGGTCCTTCTTGAACTGCCTGTTGACTTTCCATTGTATCATGGTTGTCATGTTGTTCAGAGTGTCCTGACTCTTTTGTGTTGTGGCCTCCTATTGGAACACAGTTTCCTGTATTTGATTCAACCTCTTGGAGCCGGACACAGGAACGTCTGCTCCCGATCGCTGTGGGCTAATTGTCTAGCATCACTTTCTTCTAACTCCGGCCCTTCTCGGAGAGCTGCTTGATCTATTTCCATTGCACAACGTGGGTTTTGGCTAGAACTTCTAATATTCATATAATTTAGAAGATTTTTCTAGGAGTATGTATATTGAGAAGTCCCATTGGGCATGCCAAATTGTTCACTCGTTTTGTGCTTGCTCCTGTGATGGAAGGGCAAAATTCCCCATTGCCTTGAAAACCATTGAGTGGTCGACAAGTCAACTTTCTATATTGTGCGAGCGTGCCACTGCTAGCAATAGATAACTTGTGCCCCAAGTTACTGATTTCTAAACAAGCGATTGTGAATTTGGGTGAGAAATATCTCCCAAGTAAGTTCTTTTCCAGCCTAAGACTGGTGAGGACTTCATAATTTTCACTGATACAATGTTGGTAGTTCCGCCATAATAAATAGTAAGAAAATGAAGCTGTTTTCACAGAACTAACTTTACAAAACTACAGTAAAAAAATCAACTCTAGAAAGACAGAAAGAAATTTGGACTTTCATTTATGCACAGATGAAGCTTCGATCCGGCCGGACTGGTATGCATGTCTTTGGTGGATTGTTCCCAACTTCAATGCTAAGCTTGGTGTAAATCAATACCAAAGTTTGAGTGTGGCGAGCTTTAATCTATTTCAAGCCACTGGGAGGCTTTTGAATGGGCAGTGCGGCCTCTTGATCTGAAAAGGGCATAAGTGGCTGGACTTGAGGATTACTGAGTTGGAACTGTACTATGGTACCTATCCTCGTTGGTCAGGACTCTCCATAAATTTGTTGAGGTTTTCATATTTGTAAAAACTCAAACTCTGCCTTTTTTGGCTTTTGATTAACCAAATTTGTAACGAGAAAAATCTCGTTTTAAATGACTTATTTCTCTTAAGTTTGAACTGGCAGTTCTGATTTATAGCTGGCCTCTTCTGTGGCTTGTATGAGCTTTTGGTTGCTTCAATTTGTTTGAAGGTTCTCAGAGATCAAGTGATCATTTTGAGTTTTGTCTTTGGTTGATTTTTGGTTGTTTGATTTGATTGTCCTGTGTTCTATTCACCCTCTCTTATATTTATAAGAAATGTTTTCGGCATAGGGTTTCTAATTCTTTTAATAATGGGCGGCAAAAATTCTCAAAAGATCTTTCATTTTTAAATGCAAAGGAAAAAGGGTTCTATTAATTCTGGCAAATAAGCCCTCAATAGTTAGTTCCCAAGGCAATCACTTCTCTGTTTTCTTGAAGAAAAACCTAACCTTTCTTCCAATTTTAACTGCTCATTGTAAGAGTTTAGAACTGTGATGGTTAGTTTTGATTGTCTATTTGAACAACTCCTTGCTCCCCACTTATCTCTTTGAGATTGTAGTTTGTTTATCTCTTGAAAAGATCACCTGCTCTGATGCAGAATTGTATACAAAAGGATTATGATCTGTTAGCCCCAGAGTTTCAGAGAAGTGTTTCTACTAACGATCTGCTTTCATTTAATTCCCAATCAACTCTCTTGTGATAGTTGAAATTGTTGACTTTTCTAAGTCAGGTAGTCACGTGGGTTTTGAGAATAGGCTTTCCAAAAATATATGCTCACCTTGCACTCTGGGTTTTGAGATCAATGGTGAGCCAGAAGTTGGTCCCAATCCAATTTTTCTTTTAATTTTTTATTAATCTGCTTCAGTGGTTGATTGCCTTTTAATCTTGACGTGTTTACAACTCTGCCATTTTTGTAAAAGACATGGGCCTTCTGATTTGTTTTTGGGCTTTCTCTATTTTTTTGAATCAAAGCCCATCCTCTGTCTTTTCTGTTTTGTGGGCCTTTGTGAGAAGTGGTTGGCGTGTGGACCTCTTTTTTTGACCCAAACAATGCCCCTTAAGTCGAATCATTTTAAAATGGTTTGGACTTAATGATTGGCCGATCAATGATGCGCGCCATTTCCTCTGTTGCACTAGCGTACTTTCTGCCTATTCAATTTAGGCTTCGTGGGGAAATGGGTTCTAACGGCTAATTAAATCTGAACAAAACTTCTTCCTTCCTACTCTCCCACGATCTTCTTGTTTAGTTTATAAAAATTTTGCCCAACTTCATTATTGTTCATCAAAACCTAGCTCTGCCCCAACTTCTATTTCTTTCGAAAACCTTTTGTTCCTTTGGTTCTGTTCCTTGAAATCCCCCTATGTTCGTCCAATTCTGAGAGAGAGAGAAAGAAAATGTCTTCTCTAAACACTCGTGCTAAGGGCTCCTCTTCTTCTAGATCTCCTGCTTATCTTTCTGGAGATAGGGTTGATGATCATGCAATTGAGGTTTGTAGTAAACTTCACCCATATGCTTGGAAGAATTTGGATGAAAACATCCTTCATCTGTTTGAAAACACCCTTGTTCTGGGTCCACACTAGTTTGGCTCGGTGCCGGAAGAAATGGACAATTTGTTCAAGGAAGATGTTGAGGCTCCTTTGTGCTTCCAAAGTTCTACTGCTCTGTCTTTTCATACCTGGGTCAGTAAGAACTTGAGTCGTTCCTATCCCTCGGGTGAAGTGAGGAACAGCACAGCGAGGTGGTTTGATTGGATCGATAGACTTCTTCCAAGGCATGAAGCTTATTGGAAGAGGGCTGGAATTCACGACGCAATCCTTTTGTCTAAGAATTCTGTTAACAATGGCGAGAACTCGCTAGCCGCAGCTTTGTGCTTCGAATTCCAGCAACACCTTCGATTTCTGTATGGGTCCCATGACTCCGACTTTGGCCTGGATCTGGCTCAAATATTTGGGTTCAGGCCCATGGGAGGCCTCTTTGTTAGTGACTACCATAGAGGAAGAATCGAGAGAGATTGGCCAAACCTTTCATCATTCATGCCGCCAAGATTAATCGTAATTGTTCATTTTCCAATTTTTTAAAGAAGTTTAATCTGAAAATGATAAGGATCAGAACACATGTTGTTTCTTCTATCTGGTTGAACAGGTTCGTTTTCCCCAACCACTCCTATGTAGTTCTGTTGAAATATAAGCACTTGGTAGAAGCCTTGCACAATCATGCTGATGTGGGATTTGGCCCCACAGGCTCACTGTATAAGAACCTTCACAATGTTACTCTAGAGAGTCCACTTTGAATATCTCTACCTGGCGCGTTCGGATGATCCAGATTTGGTTGTAGGTTTATTTCCCATAGCTGAGGTTCTCGGACATTGTTCTGCCTGAAGATCAGGTCATGGCGGTCCCTTTGATGTCGGCAGAGGTGCCTAAGTGCTCTATTGAAGAATACCTCATGTTTTTTAGGCACTGCACCAAGAGGTTCGCTTTCAGTGGCAAGTGGTACTTTGAAGAACATACCCTTGGTTTTAGCTTGGACACAGACTCTTTGAGAAGGAGCGAAGAAGAAGAAGAAGCAAAAATTGATTTTAGAAAAAATTTCTGAGTGTGATGCTGCCCCGGGATATGCCTTATCGTGGGTTAAGCATCCTAATTACAGTTGGGAGTGAAGTCTATCATCCTAACTTGCCAAGCCGCTATCCTCAGCTTATTCCCCCAAGTCTTACAAAATCTGTAATCGTGCTACCTCGTGGAGGGATTCAGATGATCTAGATATGCACAAAGACTGCAGGTGCTTGGTGAACAAGATTAACAATAGCGTGGATACCCTCTATCCATCCTGGGAGCCTAACTCCTACAGTTCTGGTGAGTTTGATGCCTAGTGGAAAGCTCGGTTTGCTGGTGCATCGGATGCTACTACTGCTGTGAAGGTCTGTTTGCAACTTGGGATGCTGGGACTGTTCTGGCGAACCAGAAGCCAAAAAATTCATAGTGCAGCTGGTTAATGGCATAAATGCTCAAGTGATTGAAGGTAAAACTACTAGTTCTGCTCATTTGTTTTGGATTTCTGTACTCTGAGATGTGTCTTAACTTCATTCTACCCGTTTGTCTCAGACGACGAGCAATCTTAGGAGACAAGACGTTCAAGTTGGGGAAGTGGTTGGTAAGTTTTCGAACTCTATTCTTAAGTTTGCTAACCCTTTCCTTTCATATGTAGTTACTTTTGTTATTGCTGCTAGAGACCTGGAGCTTCCTTTTGGTGACGAGGAGGATGATTATGAGACTTTGGCAGAAGCAAGTGTTGAGGCAACTCCTTCTGCTAGAAAGAACAAAAGAAAAGAAGTCACTCAGGCTCAAGGCATGTGTTGTCCAAATTGATCTCCTAAAGGTAAAATTTTGGTATTCAATTCATCAACCCCTTTTGATTAGTTCTGCTCCTATTTCTTACTTTCTTCCTTTGTGCAGTCGAAAGCTCCTCTCCTCATTCTAAGGCAAAAAGACTGAGAAATAGAGTTGTTAATGAGTCTGAAGGGAAAGAAGAGCATGCAGTAGTTCCTATTGAGACCACAGAGACTGATAAAGAGCTATGAGAGTCTTTTGAAGCCGTGGAACAAGAGAAGCAGGTTTTGAAAGGAGATAAAGAGAAAACAAAAGATGGAGAAGAAGAGGTGAGATTATAGTAAGAGATCCCTTTCTTTTTTTGGCACAATTCTGGCTTTTGTGTTGCATTCCCTTTGACTTGAGCTCTGTCTTTTACATGAAGAAATTCCCGCTGAAATAATAGTAGAGAATATTGAGCTGGTGAAGAAACAACAAGAGAACCAGAGAGCAGAGCCTACTAGTTCAGAATTGGCTCTTTTTGATGATGTAGATGCATAGCACTCTGCTGCTATTCCAGCATCTGAGGTAGTTCCTATTCTTTCTTAATTCTATCTGGTTTGTGCAGTCCTGTCTACTTCCATTTTCCTAACTGAGGTTCCCTTCTTTCTAGGTGGAGGAGGGCAGAATTGCTGGGACTTTAGCTGTGGTGACCAGTCCTCTCAAGCCTCCTATTGTGGCTGTGAGTATCATCGTGTCTTTAACTCTTTTCCTATTTAGATTTTAGCACGGAATTTACTGAGATCATTTCTTCGCATATGCCTATCCACTCCATCCCAAGTTCACATATTACGACCTTATTTGTTGATCCAGAACTGGTAGAATTTGAAGCCATGGATCTGGATGCTCAGCTGGACAAGCTAAAGCAACTCAGCTCTACTCCGGGCAAGGCCAAGTCTAAAGTAGTGGATGATGCAATGGACAGAATAAAAATATGGCAGTCAACAGAGCTGGACTTGGATGAGAATAGAAAAGTCATTGATCAGCGGATGAAAGATCTGGAACTGTTGCATAGGGAGAACATGGCTCCCAGACCTATCCTTGAGCTCAACCTAGGCCTAGCAAGAGATGTGCTCAATCTTCACATTCGATATGAAGACCTTAAGCCTTCCTTCAAAGCTTATGAATTTTGCAAGGCTACTCATGAAGCCAATTTGACCAATTATGCGAAACAGAAAGCATAACTGGAATAGATGGTTACGGGTTATAAGGAGGCCAAGACCGCTGCTGACAAGTTGGAAAGACAAATTGAAGAACTTGAAGCGGCTGGCGTCTTGAGAGAGGCAGAATAGACTTGGGGCTAGACTGGGCACCAAGACCAAGGCCACTTTTCTTGTGCAGAACATGGTAGCTGCCTCTAGACCAGCATTGGAGATTGCAGAGGCCTCTCTTCATCAAGGGGTGCTTCTCCAACAAGAAATCTCTACCAAGAAGACTGGGTTGCAAGAAACTTTAAAGAAACTAGGACTTTGAATTTAAATTCTGAAAATGTAATAAACTTAGTCATGGAAAATGACTAATCTTTTGTGGAACTCTTTTTATTCGGAATTTCTTTTGTCAAAGTAAAAGAAAGCATAAAAAGTAAGAAAAACTTAACAAATTACAATACAAAAAACTCTTAACAGAAATTTAGATAACAGTTTCGTTTTGTTCCTCTCTACTCCAGGATCTGTTTGTACAGCTTGTGAATCCCACATGGTTGGATAGAATTTCTTCAACCATTTGCATTGATTGGTGCAGCATGAACATCTCTATCTTGATCGTGTAATCTGTATGCCCTTATTCCAAGGATTTTCTTAATTATGAAAGGACCTTCCCATGTAGGTGACCACTTTCCATAACTAGCTATGTGTGCTCCAAGGGGCAGAATTGCTTTCTAGACTATTTCTGCCTTTTCAAAACTCTTGTTTTTAACTCTTTCGTTGTAGGCCCTTGATACAGCCTATTTTACTGCTAAGAGTTTGTTGAGAGTATCGATTCTACTTGTATCCAATCCTTCTAGTTCTAGCAGCATGGCTTGAGAATAGTCTTCTTCAGTCAGATTGTGTTGATGAGCAATTTTGAGATATTGGACTGCTATCTCCATAGGCAGAATTACATCATGACCATAGGTTAGAGCATATGGAGTCATGCCAGTTGCCTCTCTCTTTGAAGTCTTATATGCCCATAGGGTTTCTGATAATTTCTCATACCATTGCTTTGGATTTTTCTCGAGCATTTTTCTGATAATGTTGATGATCACCTTGTTACTGGATTCTGCCTGTCCATTAGCTTGAGCATAATAAAAGGTGAATTGAAGTAGCTTGAATGCCTCTGCCATATCTAGCATTTATCCAGATATGAAAGAAGATCCCTTGTCTGTTATGATTGATTCTGGAATGCCAAACGTTTGTATAATCTGCTCTTCTATGAAGGTGATGATCTCTTGAGATGTAGTATATTTAACAGGCTTGATTTCCACCCATTTGGTGAAATAGTCTGTAGCTACAATGATAAAATAATGATGCTTGCTACTGGCTGGATAAATCTTGCTTATGAGATCCATTGCCCATCCTCTGAATGACCATGGCTTGACTACTGGATTCATGGGAACTGAAGGAGCTTCCTGGATTGGACCATGCCTTTGACAAGCCTAACATCCCTTGGAATAGTCAATGCAATCCTTCATCATGGTTGGCCAGAAGTAGCCGTACCTTCTAATTAACCAGCACATTTTTCTTCCTCCTTGATGAGCTCCATAGATTCCTTCATGGGTTTCTCCTATGACCTTCATACATTCTTTCTTCCCCAGGCACCTCATAAGTACCTCATCTTTGCTTTTTCGGACCAAATCTCCATTCCACATAAGGTAGTTCAAAGCTATGATCTGACTCTCTTATCAGAAGGCATGGTTGGATACTGTAAGCAATTTATGATGGGATTTCTCCAATGATCTTTAGTGATTATGGTAGAATTGACATCTATCTCCATTCCTCTAGATAGAACAGATGGTAGATTTTTCTTTCCTACCTTGATGATCCTTTGCACACAGTCTTCAGGCATTTGTATTTTTGTTGCTACCTGAGCCAATTCATTGGCTGCAAAGTTTTCTTCTGTTGGGATATGTTCCCAAGTAACTTATCTGAATTCTGTCATAAGGTTTGGCTGCCACTAGATAGACAGCTAAAGAAGGACTTAGACACTTATATTCTCCAGCAATCTGTTTTAACATAAGCATAGAATCTCCCAAGATTTCCACAGACTGGATTCCTAATTCCACCAGCATTTCGAGGCCAATGATTAAAGCTTCATATTCAGCCCATTGTTGGTGCACTGGAAATCTAAGCTGGAAGCGAATAACATGTCTCGATCCCGAGTGGTTCTAAAACAATCCTTGCTCTAGAGGCTATATCAGTTTTTGATCCATCAAAGTACAGCTTCCAAGGTATGAGATGAACCAAATAGATGGGATTGTTGAGGCAAGTGTGAGCTCTAGTCAACATATCTATATTTGTTATATCTAAAGAATCCATGTTTTCAATTTCTTCCCCTGGATGATCTGCTAGGAAATCTGCACTGACTTGTCCTTTGTGACTTTGAGGAACATATCAAAGCAAATTCTGTCAAAGCCAGAGTCCATTTTCCAATTCTGCCTCTCAACATTGGCCTTGTTAGCATGTATTTGATTAGGTCTGTCTTGGCAATGATGTAGATGGTGAATGGTAACATGTAGTGTCTGAGTTTCACAGCAGTGAAGTATAAGGCTAGACAAAGCCTTTCAATTGCAGAATATTTCCTTTCTACTTTTGTCAAAGTTCTGCTCAGATAGTAGACTGCATGTTCCTTTCTTTCCTTGTTATCTTGAACTAAAAGACTTCCAATGGACACTTCTGATGAAGAGACATAGAGTTTGAGTGGTCTGCCTCTCTTTGGTGGGGACAAAATTGGTGGATTTGAGAGGTAATGTTTGATTTCCTCAAAAGCCAGTTGATGCTGTTCCTCCCATTTAAACGTCTATTCCTGTTTTAACCTTAGCAAGGAGGAGAAGGGCTGGATTTTTCCTACATAATTGGATATGAATATCCTTAGAAAATTAATTTTTCTTAGGAGACTCTGAAGTTCCTTCTTGTTCCGAGGTGGTAGAGCTTCTATGATGGATTTTGCTTTATTTTTGTCAATCTCTATGCCCCTTTGGTGGACCAAGAAACCTAAGAAATTTCTTGCCTGAACTCCAAAAACACATTTCTTAGTGTTCATTTTCAATTTATGTTGTCTCATTCTCAGGAATGCCTTTCTCAGGTTTGATACATGATCTCCCTCTTCTGGGGATTTAATCACCACGTCATCTATATATACTTCTAGAGAATGCCCTATCATATCATGGAAAACAAAATTCATTGCTCTTTGATAAGTGGCTCTTGCATTTCTTAATCCAAAAGGCATTACAATGTATTCAAAAGCACCTATATGTCCTGGGCACATCAAGGTTGTTTTATGGATGTCTTCTTTTGTTACTATAATCTGATTATATCCTGCATTGCCATCCATAAAAGATAGCATTTGGTTATGAGCAGCTCCATCTACTAGCATGTCTGCCATTGGCATAGGATATTCATCCTTGGGAGATGCTTAATTCAGATTCATGTAATCCAAATAGATCCTAACTGCCTCAGTTTTTCTTTTCAGAACTGGCACAATATTGGCTAGCCAATCAGCGTAAATGGATGGTCTAATGAATCCTGCCTCGAGCAATCTTTCTATTTCTTCCTTGACTTTCAGTTCTGTTTCCATAGACATTCTTTTTCTGGCCTGCTTGACTGGAAGGTAGCCTTCTTTGATTGGTAGCATGTGTTTTACCAACTTTCTATCTAATCCAGACATCTCATGATAATGTCAAGCAAAGCAGTCTCTAAAATCAGGCAAAAGTGCAATGATTTCACTCTTGAGTGGTTCCTTCAATAGTGCACTAATGAAAGTTGGTCTTGGATCCTCTGCTGTCCCTAAGTTTATCTCTTGTAATGGATCTTCCACTTTTGGCAAAGAGTCATCCAGTGCTGCTGGTGCAAAATATAGTACTTCCTATTGTAAACTCTCTTCATGATCTTCAGTGCTCTCATGAGTGAACTCTGTCATATTAATAGCTGGATTCTGCATGAAGAGCTTCCTTTCTTCCCAATATATCAACAATCTTTTTGTAATGGATCGGATTGTTGCAGCTCGTCCCTTTTCTTGTTAATTGAGACTAAACATCGGAGTTCGGAGGTTCAGAACAAAGGTCTATTCAGTCTTCTAGAGAACTGGCTAAACCATCCTCAATGAGTCTTTGGGCTGTGACACTATGGGGGCGGCCGTTCTGGTTGACTCCAAGGAAGGTGTAAGGACCAAGGTCATCATGATAATACATTGCCTCAAAACACATGGCAGAGGGCAGAAATAGCCGTGGATCAGCCTATACTATCTGCATGAAACCTTCTTCATTCCAAAGGGCTAATTGCTGATGCAGAGTGGAAGGAACACATACGCTTTGGTGGATCCAGTCCCTGCCAAGCAATGCATTGTAAGTGGTAGAAGTAGTGTCTACCACAAAAAATGTAATCTTCAACTCTTTGGTTCCAACTACGACGTCCATATCCAGGATTCCATGAGTCTTAGTGATGCCCCCAGCAAAGTTGGTGACAGTCAAGTATGTTGGAATTAAATCCTTCTCTGTTCTTCCCATCTTGGTCAGCAGTCTGTGTGGCAACAGATTAATGGCTCCACCTCCATCTATCATTATTTTGGGATAGGAATACCCCTAAAGTTTGCTGTTATGAACAGAGGTCTGAGGTGATTGGCCATCACCTTGGTTGGTTTGGAGAAAGCAGAGTGCTCTGCAGCAGTTTCATAGCATTCCACTGTCTTGGCAGTAGGTGTTTGTTGTGCTAGTACTTCCTCTACTTCTGCCAATATGCACTCAAAACTTTCTTGGGAGAATACATCCCCCTCCATAGTATTTTCTTGCCCTTCTACTGCCTTGAATTTTTCTGGCAAGATGAACATCATGTTAATGCCCAGATCACCCTGCAATAGGCTTTCTAATTCTGCACCAAAAGCCTCAGTTTCTTCATCTAGTTCTCCGTCATACTCCATATGTTCTTCCCCATACTCTTCTGTCCAGTCCTCTTGTTCTCCTATTTCGAGGAGTGCAGTTTAGTCATTTGCAGATGGTTCCTAGTCTAACTACTCTTCTTCATACTCTTCAGTCTAGTCTTCTTGTCCTTTTGCTGTAATAGGTTCGGATTCACCTCGTATTTGTGAAGGTTCAAGCTGATTGATTGAGGATGAGGCAGGATTGATGGGAGGTCCGTTTGGAGATTCTGTCTTCATCGCTCTTGTGGTGATAGGTTGTTTATTTTGCGAGGAGCTTTTTATGGACTTTTCCCTTTTTGGCGAACTAGTCCTGGAAGTACTTGTGTATCATCCTTGTTCTTGAGAAAGGTGCGATGTGCCTTTGAATCCTCATCTTCGAGTTGGTCAATTTGAGTTGGTGCGCTTTTCCAAGAATATCGTCGCCTTCTTTGATAGTTGCCAAATGCTTGTCGTTTAGGTATCTTAATTGGTATTTCTTTCTTTGGTTGCTCTGTCATTCTTCATTGCACTAAGGCCTTAGATAGTCCTACATCTAGCTCTGTCCTTAGATGGGGCCTAGGCTCTGTTGGTATGATGTTCTAATCTGTCAAAAACGATAGATGTGGGCTGATTGTGCCTGTTCGAGTAACTTCCACTCACTCTCACACTTGCATTTACTGCACAACACTACCACAGCCGAGATGGTTGCCTTTGGCCTTTGATTAGCTTCTCTTGTGACTCTTCGCCTCTGCTGGAGCTAGCTTTGTTAGATTTCATCTCTTCCATTACGCCAATTCAAGTTGACCATATTAACTTGAGGTGGGAAAAGGATCTGTTGTAACTAATGGAGGTTTCTCACTTGCCATTTAGCCTTCTTGTTGTTATTCCTTCTGTATGACATCCTGAAGACAACACAGTTGTTGGTGGAATGGTTCCAAGAGTTGTGCCACCTGCAATCTGTTTGCCCTTGAGTTCTTCTGGCTTAGGCAGCTTGTGGGGTGTCTCTATTGCCTTTTGTAGGAGCATTTCGTCAAATAAAGCATCAACCTTGGTTAGATCAAAGGAATAAACCTTGTTCTAGGTTGGTTTGTTTGGAAAAACCTTCTTGTGAATGGTGGTGGCTTCTGGTCCTTTGGTGGCTTTGTAAGAGCCTTGCAGCTGATGGGATGTTTCAATTTTGCCATTTTTGCCACTGCAATTTCTCTTTCCTCCGACCCTTCCGTGTCTTCTTCTAATTCCACCTCGACCAAATAGACTGAAGAAGAAGGGGATTTGTAGTATGTGCCTTTGGAAAAGTTCCTCTTATGTTGTTCTTCCCTAAGCAGCTCCTCATATTTCGATGTCTTGTCTGCGCTTTGCCAAATCTCAAACAGCATCCCGTCAAATCTTTTTCTCAAAGAGATTTTAAGGGCGGTTTGAGCCATCTGGATAAAGTCCCTTTCTTCCATAGGGATCCGAATTTCATCTTGAGTTTTCTGAATCAGTTATGAAGCCTTGAGCGAGCTCATCTACATTCATTTAAGGGCAACAAGATCACTAATGGTAACTTCTGGTTGGATCTGAAATAGTAGTCATAGAAAACATTTTCCATTTGTTCCCAGGTTTGAATAGAATTAGCTGATAGTGGTGTACCATGTGAAGGCTTGTCCAAAGAGAGAATTCTGAAAAGTCTTAGCTTTAACAAAGGGTTATTTTCTATGGCTATGCACTGGACAAAGAATCTGCCTATATGCTCAGTGATGAAGCATGTGGATCTTTTCCGTTGAACAAGGTGAAGTTTGGCACCTTGAAACCCGGGGATAGAGGTATCGATCAATGTAAGCGGATATGGCTTTCAGTAGGTGGGCCTTTCCCTTCTTCGCTTCAGGCTCCATCATTTCCTGATCATTCTCTGTAGTGCCCCAATGTCTTTCAAGGCATTGACAGGTGCAGATTTCTTCCCTGCAGTGGGCATGGTCAATCATGTGCTCCATTCAGTATGGCACAGGCAGAACTTCCTCCCCTGTGTTTTTCCTCTTCTTTAAGATCTAGATGATTCCTCCATTTTGTCCCAGTCTATTCCTGTCATTGTTGGCAAAGGGTTGATTTCCTCTCCGCCTCTTCGCCTCTTGCGGTGGAGGGAATGGATTGGGATCCATCATTCAGTGCAGTAGGGCAACATAGTGGTGCTTCATGCGAAGTGTCAAGGGTTGATCACGAGGGCCAAGTTGTGGAATAGGTGGAGGTTACAGGCTGATTCGGGAACCTAAAGCGAGCAGGCCTTACGGCGGTGGAACCTCATGCTCTGGATGGGAGGGCTCCTCCCTCTGTCGACTTGGATCTCTCCATGCCCGGTATTCCAGCTATCGTGCGACGAGAGGGTTTCTGATATGTCCATGCCAATCCTGGTGGAGGACTGTGAGGGAGGTCTAGTTGTTGGACTACAACATCTAGGTTTGGAATCCTGATCATAGCAGCCTCTTGGTCCTTCTTGAACTGCTTGTTGACTTGTCATTGCATCATGGCTATCATGTTGTTTAGAGTGTCCTAACTCCTTTGTGTTGTGGCCTTCTATTGGAACACAGCTTCTTGTATCTAATTCAACCTCTTGGAGCCGATCTGGGAACGTCTGCTCCCGTCTGCTATGGGCTGATTGCATGGCATCACTTTCTTCTTACTTGACCCTTCTAGGAGAGCTGCTTGATCTCTTTCCATTGTGCAACGTGGGTTCTGGCTAGAACTTCCAATATTCATATACTTTAGAAAAGTTTTCTAGGAGTATGTATACTGAAAAGTCCCACTAGGCGTGCCAAATTGTTCACCCGTTTTATGCTTGCTCCTGTGATGGAAGGGTAAAGGCCCCTATTGCCTTGAAAATCATTGACTGGTCGACAAGTCAACTTTCTTTAGTGTGCGAGCATGCCACTGCTAGTAATAAAAATCCTACCAGACTTCTTAAAAATAGATAACTTGCGCCCTAAGTTACTGATTTCTAAACAAGCAATTGTGAATTTGGGTGAGGAATATCTCCCAAGTAAGTTCTTTTCCTGCCTCAAACTGATGAGGACTTCATAATTTTTCATAGTACAATGTTGGTAGTTCTAGCTAGGGATGGCAACGGGTCAAGTAGGGGTCGGGTATGACAATATCATCTCCGTCCCCGCTATCCATTCCCGCCCCGTCCCTGAACCCATTCCCGTTTAATAGGTTTCGGCCCGTTCCTATTGGGGGACTATTCCCCATACCCGGCCCAAATTCCTGATTTTTTTTACATACAAAATATTTATCATACATTTTAACATTAAGTTTCATATTAAATTATCATTCAACACTTCCAAATTAACTATAAAGTTTAACTCAACTATTCAAAATCACATCAATATGAAATTCCAAAGAAAATTAGGAAGAATTAGGAGATGGAGGTTAACTTAGGGTTAAACAAAAATATTATAATTAAATATTTATTTATTTAAATATAAACATATATATTTTCGAGTCAGGTTCGGGGATGGGGACGTCAATACCATCCCCTCCCCATACCAGGGGATTTTTCAAGTTCGGGATCCTTACCCGATACAGTTTGGCCCCAAAATCTCCCACGTTAGGGTCGGGGACTGCCCATGAGGATTTTTGTCATCCTAGTTCTAGCTAGAATAAATAGTAAGAACATAAAATTGTTTTCAGTAGGAAGACTTTTACAAAATTATGCAGTAAAAATCAACTCTCGAAAGACAAAAGAAGACTGGACTTCCATTTATGCCAGACGAAGCTTCGATCCGGGTTGGACTGGGTTTGCTTGTCTTTGGACTGGTATTCCTAACTTCAATGCTAAGCTGTCAATCAATACCAAAGTTTGAGTTTGGCAAAGCTTTAATCTATTTTGAGCCTGTGTGGCTTTTTGAATGGGCAAATTGCGGTCTCTTGATCGAAAGGGCGAAGTGGTGGACTTGAGGATTCTTGAGGCGTATTATGGTATCTATCCCGCTTGGTCGTCTCTCCATAAATTTGTTGAGGTTTTCATATTTGTAAAACTCAAACTCTGTTGTTTTGGCTTTTGCTTAACAAATTTGTAACGAGAAAAATCTCGTTTTGAATGACTTATTTCTCTTAAGTCCGATTCTGATTTATAGCTGGCCTCTTCTGTGGCTTGTATGAGCTTTTGGTTGCTTCAATTTGTTTGAAGGTTCTCATAGATCAAGTGATCATTTTGAGTTTTGTCTTTGGTTGATTTTTGGCTGTTTGATTTGATTGTCCTGTGTTCTATTCACCCTCTCTTATATTTATAAGAAATGTTTTGGCGTTGGGTTTCTAATTCTTTTAATAATAGGCGGCAAAAATTCTCAAAAGATCTCTCATTTTAAAATGCAAAGAAAAAAAGGTTTTATCAATTCTGGCAGATAAGCCCTCAATAGTCAGTTCCTAAGGCAATCACTTCCTTGTTTTCTTGAAGAAAAACTTAACCTTTCTTCCAATTTTAACTGCTCCTTGTAAGAGTTTAGAACTGTGATGGTTAGTTTTGATTGTTTATTTGAACAACTCCCTACTTCCCACTTATCTCTTTGAGATTGTAGTTTTCTTATCTCTTGGAAAGATCACCTGCTCTGATGCAGAATTGTATACAAAAGATTATGATCTTTTAGCCCCAGAGTTTCAGAGAAGTCTTTCTGCTAACGACCTGCTTTCATTTAATTCTCAATTAACTCTCTTGTGATAGTTGAAATTGTTGACTTTTCTAAGTCAGATAGTCACGTGGGTTCTGAGAATAGGCTTTCCAAAAAGATCTGCTGACCTTGCACTCTAGGTTTTGAGATCAATGGTGAGCTGGGCCCAATCCAATTTTTCTTTTAATTTTTATTGATCTGCTTTAGTGGTTGATTGCCTTTTAATCTTGACTTTTTTACAACTCTGCCATTTTTGTAAAAGACATGGGTCTTCTGATATGGTTTTGAGCTTTCTCTATTTTTTTGAGTCAAGGCCCAGTCTTAGTCTTTTTTTTGTGGGCCTTTGTGAGAAGTGGTGCGTGAACCTCTTTTTGGCCCAAACAACAATTTTTCCCCTTTTCAGTCTCACCTATCCAAAAAAAGTACTAAAAACAATTGGGGGAAACATATTAAAAGAAAAAAAAAATAAAACTGGGGAAACATGAGATATTTTTGATTAGATGAAGGAATGAAGAAAAAAACTTGTAAATGGTAGAAAGATAAAAATTGAAGTGGATAGATGGGCTGTGTTGGGTTTCCAATTGGTGTCATTGGGTTAGCATTCAATACATAACAAAAGGCATTTACTTTTCTGAGAAGAGAGGAACACGTGTAGAATATAAATAAAAAAAGGAAAAAAATTATGTAGTGAAGTTTTTTTTAAGTAGAAAAAGAATGAAGAAGAAAAACAAATAGTTCCATCATCATGCCCTTTTTGGTCATTGTACATACTAAAAGCACTTCTTTTTGGTCATTTATCAAACACTTTGATTACTCACAACACTTTTTCAAATATAGTTTACTAAACGCCTAATTGATTTTTTTTCACAATTGATTATTCTCACAGTGCAGCAGAAACAGTTTTTTTTTAAAGCATAGTAATGCCAAACTAGCCATAAGTTCATTTTTGCTAAGCACTTTTACTTATGGTTTTTGAAACATAAGTTTTTACAAATAATAAAAAAAGAAAAAAATTATAATAAAGACATAGCATGTGCTCCTAAACATATGTGATCTAATGTACATTTTTTTTAAAAGAAAAATTAGTGTATAGTGGTTAAAAACTTTAATAATTAGGATATCATAAATCAAGTATTTTGGTTTTGGTTAATGGGTTTAGAAATTTCTTTTATAATAGGTCGGTCAATAAGGTGGCCCAGGCCCATTTAAATTGATACGGAAAAAAAACTATTTTGCCCCTTTTAGGTTTAGAGGGCACCCCCACTACCGGATGTCACCACTAATCGACTCACCATCTCTTGGCCCTATTACCTCGAGTTGCAATTGGGTTCTTGAATTTTTTTTTTAAGCAATTATGTCATCCAACTCTCTCATCCGTTCCAATTGAGTGCTTCCGTCAATTTGGCCATTGATTTGAGGGCTAAAACCGTCCATCTAAATTAAAATATTTTAATTTTAATTTTTATAAGTCTTGACAGTGTTGAAGCTCCGTTAAATAAAGTTGCACGTGTCAAAATGGTAGATAGGAGACAGAGAGGGCAAAGTATATTTGGCTACAGGAGATCCGAAGCCACACGAAGTTTTTCGCTTCCTACGCGCAAACCCATCAACCAAACATCAATAAAACAACATATGCGAAATTCTGAAGAAGAAAAAGAAACTGGAAACCCTAATTTGTACGGAAAAGAAGACAGACAGAGTGATCGATTTGATACTATTCAGCTATGGTATGCTCCATTTCCTCTTCTCTTCTTTGTTATTTCACGGTTCTCGCATTAATGTTCTGTCTAGTTTCCGAGAAGAAGATTAAAAAAAAAACTGGAAATTCAACTTGTTGTGACACTTGTCAAATTTTTGATATGGTTATACGTTAATTCAAACTTGAAGTTACGCCACCAACAATTCAAGATTGTCTACGGTGTTTTGGGACGATATTTCATGTATGCAAATATGTTGATGTTTTTTCTTCCCGGAAAGTTAGAGCATTGAGGTGCTTGATATGCTTATTGTAGATGTTAAATCGACAAAAAAATTTCTTTTAATGTAAAGGAGAGTATATTTGTTTCCCAATTTAATTTTAATATTGGCTGGTTGATGGCTGGGTTGAATTCAAACTAAGTTCTATTCTATCCCAACATTAAGGTTTAATAATAATCCAAAAATTTGTCTACTTTTTATTTCTAGGCCATCTCTGGTAGAATTAGCTTTTGTGCTTCTTGGTGTGCTTCGCTGAACTTTTGGGATATAAAATTTGTACTCACTGATGCAGTTTGGAATTTGGAAGCCACCTGCCTCTTGGACTCTCTTTTATTTTGGCTTGGCATTTTGGGATTGCAACTCAGGTTTATTTGGTCACTGTGTGCTGTTTTGGTTACACACCTGGTTTGCTTTCCAGTGGAAAGCTTGTTCGCTGTGGCATGTTTTATAGATATAGAGAAGATTAGTAAAATCTGTGATGTTCATTAAAGAAACAAAATTATTATTTTTTGGTAGCATTGACCATTTTTGTTGTTTTACTTGATGCACTGTTTAGAAGAAATAGTTTCATAGATGAGCATGGTTAAGGTGAAAATGTCACTGGTTGCTTTTGAACTTCCTTTTTCCTCCGAGAAGCATTTTTGTTGAGTGTTTAGTGACATGATGATAGGAATAGATGGAACAAGGTCAGAGAGTTCACTATCACAAATTGATTTCATTTGATTGTGTTCATCAAGTTTAGTGTGCATGCTTGCACGAACATGTGTGTGTGTGAGAGAGAGAGAGAGAGAGAGAGAGAGAGTCAATGTTGGAAGCATTGATTTTAAAATGACATTAATTTCTCTTGACTTCATGTTCATCAGATTGTCTGCTTTATGTCATTTGCTCATACATTTGTGCAGGCTGCAAAGATTCTTGCTAACTTAATTGTGATGGGTTCTAGTATAGTGGCAAGGGCTCTAGTTCAAGCATATCGTCAGGCACTTCAAAGTAAGTTTTCTTTGGTCATGGTAACTCAATGTGTGGCTTGTAATTCTAGCATAGTTTTTTTCTTTTTGCAATATTATGTAGCTGATTTGATAATCATGCATTTATACTGATTCGGTAAGTTACTTTTGACTGTTGTGGCTCATGTAGTTATGTTTGTTTAAGGTTCTATCTCATCTAACAGAATGGTCCCAAAATAGAACAAATTAAAATAGTACTAGTTTCAGCTATCTATTGAATTTTGAAAAAATTTAGTATATATTTGTCTGGTAGTCTTATCCGACAGGTAGATCAAGAGGTTTCTGATCTATCAGGAAATTAAAATCGCCAAATGGTCTAAGCTTTCTTGAATTGGGCTGGGACCTATTTTATCTAGTTTTCACAATGCGAAAGCTATTGACATGATGATATAGGAGGAAGGTGAAATGGGTTGTTAACGCTGTGAGAAAAAATATGTGGTGGCCTATAATAATGGATTCAAATGGAGATTTTGCATAACTGATTACAAACTCTGATTCAGATATGCTTTAATAAGTTCACTATCTGTTGGTAACAAAGTTGCCTGTGATGTTGGGGAGAAATGGAGGCCAAACTGTTTTGCAAGGATTTGCTGGAACTTCAGAAAATTCATTGTTTAAAATTTGACCTCCATCCCTAAGGAGAAATAAGGTGCAGCTCAAATAACCACATAGCCAAGGAAATTGTCCCTGTACAGATTACAGATAATAGTGATAAATACTCGTCAATGTTGGGCAAAAAAAAATCAAAGGGTGTATTTAGGTACTATTGGTCCCCTTCTGCCCTTTACTGTCGTGACCTGGGTTAGAGTATAGATTTATGCACATATTTAAGTACTCAAACATAATCTCAGGAGACTATCTATTTGGCAGAGCTTAGATCTAATTTGTTTTTCTTTTCCTTGCCCCTGCTAAATTTCATACCAACTTTAGATGCACTGGCCCTTATTTAATTATCTGTGGTATCTTGTAGATGCCTCAAAATCGGGTGTGGCTCAAGAAACATTACAGAATGCTGTTCGTAGAAGCAGTAAGGTAATGACAGAGCAAGAAGCTAGGCAGATTCTTAATGTCTCAGAGACAACCACTTGGGAGGAAGTTATGAAGGTAAATACTTTCCACATTTATATCTTGTTTACCGTCTCATATATGCATTTTGAACGGGTTCTAAAAATTCTTTCTTAACCCTGTGCAGAGATACGACACTTTATTCGAAAATAATGCCAAGAATGGGACCTTTTACCTTCAGTCAAAAGTTCACAGGGCCAAGGAATGCTTAGAGGCTGCATATCGAGACAAAGGTCAGGGTACGGGTACCCCTAGTTGAGAGTATGGTTGTAATTCCTCCAATTTTTGCCCCTTTTCATTTATTGTATAATTAGTGTTCAGGCCTAATGGCCCGAAAGATTGAAACTGTATACACATGTTCGTTTATCTCATCCCCCTTGAAATGCCAGAGTTTGTTGAAGTTGTTGTGTTCACATCTTATGTTTGATCGATAATAATAATAGTAGTTGGGTTGGGATTTGCAAAGTGGTCTTAGACGGAGAGCTGGCTGAGGCCATCAAGCTTTTTTGTTTCGTGCTTTGGCCAAGCTA
The DNA here is from genome assembly GCF_029339155.1 of Prunus mume. Classification (NCBI taxonomy): domain Eukaryota; kingdom Viridiplantae; phylum Streptophyta; class Magnoliopsida; order Rosales; family Rosaceae; genus Prunus; species Prunus mume. The sequence continues at coordinate 42,246,221 of NC_142699.1, forward strand.
AGCTGTCTAAATGGACAGAAATTATACTTTCTCCCAATCCAACTGTGTGTTTTGTTCCTTTTTTGTACAATAGAGAAGCATCTGTGGGCCTACTTTGATTGACAAGTCATGAGTTTGATCAGTTGTGCTCTATGATTATGCTTTAGCACCATTACTTGTGTTGCTATTTAGATCCCTTTATTTATGTAGTACTTCTCATTTTTTGTCTTTGTAAATTTACAGTTCACTTTACTGTTGCGATAAAATTGATAAACAAAAACAGAATATGAAAAATTATGGGGCCGTTCGGTACCACTTTTAGTCGTCATTTTCCGTTTTCTAAAGTCAGAAACAATGAAAATATTCGTTCGGTGAGTTATTTTAAAAACACACAGAAAATCATTTTCATAAAATAGATTCAAAATGGTGCCTTGAGTTTGAAAACGTCAAAATGTATTTTCAAGAATGGAATTTTGGGTACTAAACTTTTAAAAAAACGTAGCATGACATCCCACTGTCCCCAACTTTGACCCTTCCAAATGAATTTCAAGATCAAAAATAAAAATATCATGTTAAACTGACGACTAAATTTGTCGTGATGAAACATAATATTTGATAAAAATTGAAACAAATAAAGGAGAAAAATGAGGACTGGAGACTAGCTTTACCAATTATCGAGTATGATTACAAAAATAATATTGGTTGAATTGTCTAAAGACAAGATAGAGACACTTAACAGTCCATCTATTCAAATTACTTGCTCTCTCACATGCAGGCCAGAATAATGTTATAATGACTGTAAGCTCCAACAAAAGTGTCAAAAAAACGAAGAAGAAAACATGGCTCCTAGCATTCACAATTCCTACTCCGAGGATTCAACATCAACTAAATATATCAAATGCTTCTACAGTGAAGCAAAACCGCAACATGACAGAATTGTCTAAATTGCAACTCCAATACAGCATTCTCTTTTCCAAATGAAACGCCGAACTGAAATCTAGCAGACTTGACTATACAAGCGCTCCCCAGTAATCTGTTTGATCAAACGAGAACAGGTTACTGCTTTTTCTCTTCTGCTTTCCTCGGCTGAAAGAACGACGCATGGCACCATGAGAGAAACAATAGATAACAAAAAAAATCCTTCTAGGGCTTAAGCAGAAAGAGCATTTAGTAATAAGATAACCAAAAGAGAGGTATTCAATCCCCCTATCTAAAAGCAAAGGGGGCCTGCAGATGCAAAAGGCTACAGAATCATCTTTCAATAGCCACAGAGGAACACAGACAAATATAAAACACAAGAAACATAACAAGCAAGAGGATTCTGATATGATTCGATATGGATTTTGATATGAACAGGTGAGGCAACTACTAAAATTCGATACGATTCTTTTTAGATAACAAATCCCAACATGAATTGCAAAATATGAAAATTGTGATAGTTTTATCTGTATAATAAACTTTACCTCAAAAAGGAGAAAGAAAAAAGAGTGAATTGGGATTTGGGAGGAATAAAAAATGATAGCAACGGGATCATTGTGCACATAGCAAGCACAACAATAGCAACAATGGTAATTACACCAATAATAAACATTACATAATAATAAGTATCAACAGTCCAAAGATTCAAAGCATGTAGTTACTATCAAGTCAACAAGAAACAGTGCCAGTAAGTACTGAAAAAACAATAAAATCGGATCCAACCACCTTTTCATTCATTGCATGTTAGATGTTCGACGGAGTGCCACACTGACAGTTCACCCAAAAAACAAACCAGCAAAAGCAAAAAACGATCAGAGAAATGTAAAACCTTTAAGCACCTTGGTACCAGGGGCCGGTTGGTGGAGCTCCTCGGCGGGAATAACAACAGGCCAAGGCTCACCAGCGTCGCGGAACATCTGCTCAGTGTCGAGGCTCTGACCCTTTTCAAGAATCATGTTCCTGATGTCCTGGGCGGGAGTGGCGGTGGCATTGAACACCTCCTCAACTCCGTTGACGAAGGTGACGGTGATCTTGGGCGGCTCATCATCGGTTCGGCGCTTGACTTGGACAGCGCAGGAGGGGTTGGACTCCTTGGCCTTCCGGGCATTGCACTGTGCCAAGAACTCAAGACACGAGGCCGTACGTGGGTCCAAGGCATTGAACTCAATCCTCACCCTTGACAGGAACTTCAGCATTGTGTTTGTTTCTTAGACTGATAGAGAGACTCTAACTCAGCATTCCATGGATATACAAACAGATTGTACCACATAGAAAATATATAAACAGATTCAATGAAACATACAATTTGAAGCTTAAGTGTTCAATGCAGTTCAGAAAACGGATTCAGTGGATACACAAACGGAGCAATACAATTGGAATTCAATCATATTACAAGAAACAGATCCCATTTCTATTTGTTTCCATCAATCATATTGCAAATATAACCCAGAAAATCCACAAAAGCACAGAATATAGTCAACACCTGAAATTGCCCAAACAATAGTCATGAAATAAAACTCAAACAGAACTGAAAACTGAGAACGAGTCGACGAGTTTACCTGAGAACGTGGTCGGGGGCAGCGGCGCACGAAGATTCACCTGAACTTTCGAGACCGGCCGTGTGGGTTAGTCTAGTTGATAGGACTCTATCTTTCAACCTTAGACATTAACCAAGAACAGAGAGAACCCAAAGAATGTTTCTGTATATTTCTCAACAATATGTACAATGGCTCCCCAAATTGGTAATAAAGCCACCTTCAAGGGATACAACAGTAATTGTAACAGATTCCCCAACTAACACTTGACACGTGGCTAACTAACTATCCAAAACTGTTTTACAGTTTTGGCTCTAACTCCTAATTCCTATCATTACCCCTCCCTTTGAAGCTAAGTTTACAAGCATTGAAAACTTATTAGAACAAAAAACAGAGTTGCTACAACAATTGCAACATGATTCATCTGGAATTGAAAGCAGCTTCAACCTGGGCAATGAATTCTGGAAATCTGGCCTGTAGGTCATGGTAGTCCTCCCACGTGGCATCCTCTGGTGTATGACCCTTCCAATGTACTAGGACATCCACCCCCGCAGCATTACCACGTTTGACTAACTTCCTTTCCAAAATAGCCAGTGGCTCATCTTGCACAATACCATCTTCAGTAATCCGAGGTAATGTTAACGAAGGAGTCACAAGAGTTCCCAAATGCTTCTTCAAACAAGAAACATGAAATACAGGGTGGATCTTACAACCAGTAGGCAATTGGAGTTTGTAAGCCACTGGTCCCAACTTCTCTAGTATCTCATAAGGGCCATAAAATTTGGGCAAAAGTTTGTGGTATGAGTGAGCAGCCAAGGACTATAACCGGTAAGGTACCAAATGCAAATACACCATATCCCCAACCTGAAATTCCCTTTCGGAGCGATGTTTATCAGCTTGAGTCTTCATTCGAGTCTGTGCCATAAGGAGATTAGACTTCAGCAAGGTCAACACTCTGTCTCTGGCAGCCAAGCTTCTGTCAACATTGGCAAATCTGGTAGTGCTTGGCTCATATGGTGTAACCCTGGGTGGGGGCTGACCATAAACAACTTCAAATGGGGTTAACTTGGTTGATGTATGATAGGCTGTATTATAGCTAAATTCTGCCCAAGATAACCAAAGCAACCATTTTTTGGGCTGAGCAGCAGCAAAACACCTCAAATAGGTCTCCAAACACCGATTAACCACTTCAGTTTGGCCATCAGGGATGATAACCAGAGCTCATCCGTAAAGCTACATCATGCAATTTGAAGAATTCTTTCCAGAAATCACTAACAAATACTGGATCCCTGTCGCAAACAATGGAGCTAGGCATACCATGTAACTTAAACACATGGTCCACAAAGAGCTGAGCAATGGTAGCAGCTGAATAAGGATGGGATAAAGCAATGAAATGGGCATACTTGCTCAGACGATCAACTACTACAAAAATGACAGATTTCCCTTGGCAAGGGGGTAAGCCAACAATAAAATCCATTGAGATATCACCCATACCTTATCCGGTATAGGCAAGGGTTGCAATAATCCAGCAGGAGTCACAGTTTCATACTTATGTTGTTGACAGATGTGGCATTCAGCTACCATTTTTTGCACATCATGTTTCATACCTGGCCAATAAAAACTCCGAGAAAGTCTTTGATAAGTCTTCAAGAACCCAGCATGACCAGCCGTTGGAACTGAGTGATGAGCAGCAAAAACTTTGGGCTTCCAAATCGAATCAGGACTGAGGACTATTCTGGAGTTATATTTAAAGAGACCATTGTCAATGTGAAACTTGAGTAATTGATTTGTTGTAGAAGGAGATGATGCATGAGGGGATTGTGGAAGACCAGCAACAGCTAGAACTTCATGTTTTTTACTAAGAATCCAAGGATCACCCTCATTGTACCGGCGTAAATCATCCATCCAATTGTGATAAGGATATGTAATTGCCAAATTCTCAATATACTGCCCAGAAACATCAGTTCCCATGGGCAAGTTGTCCATGGCAAAGACTTGAACTTGGTCAGTAGAAGAGCTGTGGTGATAGGAAATCTAGACAAAGCATCAGCTGCTTTATTATCACTCCCCGGCCTATAGTGTATCTCATAATCATAGCCCAAAAGCTTGGTGACCCATTTTTGCTGAAAAGGAGTGTGAGCCTTATGATTGAGAAAATATTTAAGACTATGGTGATCTGTCTTAATGATAAAGTGTCTTCCTTGTAAGTAATGATGCCACTTCTTGATGGCATGAACAATTGCCATCATTTCCCTCTCGTAAGTGGAAAGGGCTTGATTTCTAGGACCAAGAGTCTTGCTAGTAAAAGCAATAGGTCTGCCTTCCTGCTGTAACACAGCTCCTATACCCAATCCAGAAGCATCACTCTCAATGATAAAAGGTTTTGTAAAATCTGGCAAGGCGAGCACCCTAGGAGATAACATGAGTTCCTTGAGCCTGTGAAAGGCAGCAGTAGCCTCGGGAGTCCACAAAAATCCATCCTTCTTAGTTAACTGAGTCAAAGGGAAACTTTCCCTACCATAGTGAGGAATAAATTTCCGATAATAACCTGTAAGACCCAAAAATCCTCTCAAACTTTTAAAGTAGGTACAGGCCAGTCAGCCACTGCGTTTAATTTGGAAGGATCAGCTGAAACTCCTTGCCTAGAGACGATGTGACCCAAATATTCAATAGTAGAAACTCCAAAAGCACACTTGGACATCTTGACAAAAAGTTGATGATGCTCTAAAATTTCCAAAACAGTATGTAAATGCCTCAAATGATCTGACCAGAAGTACTGTAAACAAGAATATCATCAAAAAATACCAAGACAAACTTCAGTAAACAAGTCCGAAAAATATCATTCATCAAACCCTGAAATGTGGCAGGAGCATTTGTCAAACCGAAGGGCATAACAAGGAATTCATAATGTCCCTCGTGAGTCCGAAAAGCTGTTTTTTCAATATCTTCTGGATGAACTCTGATCTGATGATAGCCACTCCTCAAGTCCAATTTGGAAAAATACTTTGCTCCATGCAATTCATCCAACAGATCATCAATAAGTGGAATTGGATACTTATCTTTTATAGTGAACTCGTTTAACTGTCTGTAATCCATGCACATTCTCCATGTGCTATCCTTCTTCTTGACCAACAAAACAGGAGAAGAAAAAGGGCTATGACTGTTTCGTATAAATCCAGAGTCCAGCAGCTCCTTGACACACTTTTCAATCTCTGACTTTTGAAGTGGTCCATAAGCATATGGTCTAATGCTTGGTGGTTTACAACCAGAAATTAGTGGGATCCGATGATCATGTTCTCTCACAAGAGGTAGTGTAGTTGGGGTGCCAAAGACAGCAGAAAAAGAATCCAATAAGGCTTGCAATTCATGCTGTTGTGGTGAGGATAAATCTTCTGCGGGTTTGGCCATATTTTCACATTCTACAGCACAAAGAATCACACCATAACATCCTGAATGCAACAACTGTCCATCTGTTGACAAGAAATAGGCTTTGGAGGCTGAGGCTTAGAACTGGACAAACAGATTTGCTCATTCCCATGCCAAAACTTCATAGTTAATCTCTCAAAGTCCCACAAGATTGGACCAAGAGTTCTCAACCACTGAACCCCAAGCACAATGTCACAGCCTCCCAATGGCAAAGCAAACATATCAGAGGTATATACATAAGTCCCGATGGCTAAAGGAACCGCAGCACAACAACCCTTACTCTGAACTTGTCCACCATCAGCTATCATGACATCACAAATATGAGACTGATCTAACTTCCAACCCAACTTCTTAACCATGCTAAGATCGATGAAATTATGAGAACTTCCAGAGTCTAACAAGACCACAACCGGACAGTTTTTAATTACAGCAGTGAGTTTCATAGTCTTAATAGCAAGAGGAGCAGGAGTACCATACAAAGCACAAGCTGTGATACAACAAGCAGTTACCTCAGCCACTTGTTCAATCTGTTGTAATTCATGAACTATTTCCTCTTCTTCAGAACTATTATAACCCATATCCAACAACAAGATTTGTTTCCTTGCACACTTATGACCCCTCACAAATTTTTCATCACAATAAAAACAAAGATTATTCTGCCGTTTATATTGGATTTCTTCTGGGGTTAATTTCTTGACAGGCATATCCTTCCTAGGAGCAACCTCATTTTTAGCAGGAACTAAATCATTTTGAATGGGTAAAAAAGGCAATCTTGACTTAAAATTTCCAGCAGAATGTGCATACCTCAACTTCTGAAGTTTAGCCTCCACTTCGTGAGCAAAATTCATGGCCTCATGAACTGTAGCAGGACGAAGCAGCTTGACATCATGCTTGAGTTCTTCCTTTAATCCTCCAACGAAACAGCTCAATCGAAAAATAGGACTAAGATCACGGATTCGAGTTGCCAATCGTCGAAACTCAGCAATATAATCCTTTAAGGGACCTGTTTGACGAAGCTTAAAGAGTGACTCTGCAAAATCCTCAAATCCATGAGAGCCAAATTCTCTACAAAATGCCCTGGTAAAATCTTCCCATTTGGACAAAGAAGAAGCACATTCCTCCCATTTATACCATTGCAGAGCCTCACGATCCAGATGGAAAGAAACCATTTTTACCTTTTTCTCAAAGGCACCGAAAAGTAATCAAAATACTGCTCCGCCTTGTAAATCCATTCAATTGGATCATCCCCATCGCTGAATCTGGGAAATTCGATCTTGACAAAGGGCATCCGATTCTCAGAAGAAAAACCCGTTCCCTTCCTCGGTGATCCCTCTCTCGCGCCACGAGAGCCGTCACCGTCGTCGTCATCGGATGGAGGCGGAAATGGCTGAGCAAAACCCTCACGACGAGAATCAAATGAATCGAGGCGCTTGTCGATGGAAGCGAACTTATCCTCAAGAAGACGCTGAATGGTTTCCAAAATGACTTGGTTTTTGGAATTAGAGGTTTCCAGCGCAGCAACACGAGCGTCCATTGTTAACGCACGAGTACGAACTCGAGCACGGGTCATATACTAAAGGAACAGCTTAGAGGATCAATGGCCTGATACCAATGATAGGACTCTATCTTTCAACCTTAGACATTAACCAAGAACAGAGAGAACCCAAAGAATGTTTCTGTATATTTCTCAACAATACGTACAATGGCTCCCCAAATTGGTAATAAAGCCACCTTCAGGATACAACAGTAATTGTAACAGATTCCCCAACTAACACTTGACACATGGCTAACTAACTATCCAAAACTGTTTTACAGTTTTGGCTCTAACTCCTAATTCCTATCACTAGTATTTACTAATTAATACCCATCGGAGGTGAAATCGTTACTAGATAGAGAGTGGTGAACTGAAAAGGTTGTATCCATCCCCTTTTCACTTTCGGGATTACTTACTAGTGCCCCGAAAATATGAATTTCATGACATATTTACTTATCAAGAATAGGAAGGCTTATTTATGTACATGCCATGTGCTTTCAAATTTGTCTTAGATTATCATATGTATTTACAAACGTTTTAAAATACCCCTTAACATTTTAAAAACCTGTCTCATGTTACCCATTCTCAGTTTTTTGACGTTATGAATGTTGGGCCCCACTTCCTTTTTTCTTCTTTTTTTCTCCTCCTCCCCCTCCATTCCGAACAACCCTCCCTTTGTTTGTTCATTGCTTATTTACCCTCCAAAACTCAAAAATTTCTCCTAACCAACACAACTAGCAAGAACAGCTCGAAGGTTGAAAAAACCATACAGATCGAAGCAAATGGTGCTCAGAATCGCCCAAACGAGTGATGGAGATTTTGGCTAAAAACCAGCCAATTTCTTGCTTTTTCGATCCGCTTGGTTGGCGAGATGTGAGGTTGGTAGAGGACAACGTGCTTTGGTTCTTTTGATACCCATGTCGTGAGACAAAGACTTGATCCATATTTTTTTTTCTTCAGGTGAGCCGAAAGAAGGAGTTATGACATATGCATGAGATGCTATTAATTGTGGGAAAGTTAGGTGAAGCAGATTCATTACTTATAATTGGAGTCAAAGCCCGGATGAACAGTAACAAAAGGGTCAATAACCAAGTTGACCAAAAAGTCAACAACCGGTCAAAAACCAAACCGGACCAGTTTAGACTGGTTTTGGATCCGATTTCATGTCTTCAAAAATCGATCGGGCCGAACCGAACCGGTCAAATTAAAAAATATATATTTTCAATATATATTTATATTTAATGCTATATTTTTAATTTAACCAAAAAAAATATTTATCCAAGTTCAATTTCAAAATATCTCTCTTTTCTAACTCAAGTAGAAAATAATAGGGACATTTATTTTTATATGATTTTTAATTAAGGAATTCAATAATTGCATGCTAAGCTTTGGCTTTTTCAAGTGTAGAAATCCTAATAATATTTCAGTTGAGAATTGTATTAAAAAAATAATTTTTATAATCCGGTTCAAAATCGAATCGACCGGAACCGATTCAACTCAACCGGACAGTTTTTGAATTTTTTCTTTTATTAAAACCGAATCGAACCAAATCAGATGAATGGTACCAGATTGATTCTAATTTGAGACAAAAATCAGTCTAACCCGAACCGTGCCCACCCCTGACAGCAATTGTGTGTTAAGTGAAGTGAGTGTGATTAGTAAACTCAATTGTATAATTAGATTTTTACTTCCCCTAGGCCTATAAATAGTAAGTTGTTCTCTAAGCTTATAGACACTAAGGGGGGGAGCTCTCAAACACCTCTCTAGAGCTCCTCTCCATTCTCCCTTATCTCCCTCAAATTCTCTTAGTTTTCCTTTCGAACTCTCAGTTGTTGTAACAAAATCATTTTGTTAAATTTTTCTTTAAGTTTTTCTGAGTTCTACTTTAATTTTCATTGTAATGTAATTTCTTATTGTAAGTTTTCAAGTTTGATTATTTTCCAAGTTTCAATTATGGTTTTTGTTCTTATTCATTATGCTTATAAGTTAATATGCTAGTTTGAATGATTGATCACTATTAAGGCTTGCATGTTAGCTATCTTGATTTGAATTAAGAGTAGACACCATGCTTTAATTCAAATTGAACTATGAATAGGAAGAGTATGTATGGAAATTCGACAACTAGGATTAGATACATACTTGGTTGTTTAAAATGTTCTTCTATGCTTAATGGATTCCTAATGCTTAATTTTAGGTTAAACAACAGATGATCAAATTAGGGAATTAGGAATACAAGGTTAGGATCAGACATCATGGTTTAATCATACTTTAGTTAGAATCAATCTGTTAATCTAAATTGAACTTGGGAACTTATTTGCTTGAGTTAGTTATTTTCTTTCTTTCTCGTTTTCAATCTTTGTAGTTTTCACAATCATCTTTAAACCTTGTTTCCATTTTTGTTTATATAGGGAATCAAATTGAATCAATCTATCATCAATCCTCTCGACCTCGCACTGACATATGCTATACTACCAAAAGACTTATGCACTTGCGAGTATCACAAGTTGAGGATGCAGCTGAATCAATTTTGGTGCACCTCAATCGATGCAATGAGTTATTGGTGCCGTTGCCAGGGATTGGCAACATAGTTTGGTTCTATTTCATTTCCCTACTTGTTTTACTTTCTCTTTTCCCCTTTTTATTTCAGTTTTTATTCCGTAATCCTTTTAATTATGTTTCAAGTTTTCTGTGTTTGTTTTAGCTTAATAAAAAGGGAGAGAGAAGGCTACTTCAATCATAAAGATAGGAAGTGTGGAGTATTGGGAGAAGTCGCGACCTTCAATGACTCCATGCTCGACCTAATTGCTTCAAGGGGGAGTATTCCAATCCTTTGTCTTTACTTGTTTTGTTATTATTTTAGTAATTTTAAGTTTATGTTTTTTTTAAAATTTAAAAAAAAAAATTAAAAAAACATTTTAAGCATTTGAATGTATCATTTGAGCTGACGTTTGGTAACTCTAGTGAGCACCTCCGTTAATACAGTGTCTAGGAGTTCTTTAGGCGATACCTTCGGTGTCTAAGAAGTTCGGGTTTTAAGTGGGACCATTGTGACCCCTCCAACCTTCTCGGAACCCCGGTTGTGTTTTCTGATGCCCTTAACTGGTCATCCTTGAGTTGCTTGTACATTTACGTGTTCTTAAAATAAAATTTTTATTTTAAAAAAATTAGTTTAACTAAAATAAAATTTAAGTTTGGCTATTGTATTTTTACTAATAATAATTAATTAATTAATTAATTAAAAAAATTTTAAATTGCAATTGGAACTTCTTTGTTTTCTTTCCTGTTTATTTATTTATTTTTTTGTTAATTTAGTTTTATTTATTTATTTACGTGGTGTGGTTAGTTAGTTTATTTCTAAGTGTTAGAAAAAAAATTCACTTCAAACAAGGCAGCATTAAAAAAAAAACTAAAAAAATTCAAGTTTTAAGAAAAACAACAACACCATCATCTTCATTATCATTCTTGATTCCACCATAGGACCATAGTAGCTTTTAGTTTGGCACTTTGGATGTTCTCTTTTGGGTCTTCACATACCGCTTCTTGGGCTCATCAACTGAGCTCCCAAAGATCACTCTCTTAGATTGAGCAAAACTTGTCTCGTGATCTCGCTTGTGCTTCCCTAGGTTCTCCAAGGCCTCCAGCTGTTTTTGCATGCCTTTAGAAGAAGAATCTACCATCTTTGATAGCTTTTTGTTTTCTTCCTGCAATATTTGAAGCTGGCGTTGGTTCTCCTCTGCTGTCTTTGCCCTATTCTTTTTCAATCTTTTGATGTCACGATGATATTCATAAACCAAATTCTGCTCTGCCACCAACTGAGCTCTCAATACTTGCATCTTATGAGATTTCGCAATGAGGCGATGCCCCACACTTGCGATAGATGCAGCACTTTGCACGTTCAGTGCCACAACGTCGCTCACTAACCGGTTGTCATCCCTCGTTCCCAATATGCGCACATCCCGGAGTCACCAAACTCTTAGCAACTCCAATGGCCTTCATGAGAAAGCAAAGTAGAACGTCGGACGGTGCAACTCCTTGTCCCCATGTCGTGTTGGCAGTGCAGATTAAGATCTAGAAAAGATTGGAAGGAATACGACATTTTCTTTATGCTTCCTTTTTCTTTCTTTTCTCTTTTCATCAGTCCTTCGTTTCCTTTTATAGACGTCAATTATGACAAACCTTAGCACCATTGTGGCATCTAAAAATCTTCTGATTTTCCAGCGTTCCTCGAGCTCCACAGCCTTCTGGCTTTCCCATCGTCCCCAACTTTGTCGCGACGTGCCCTTCCTAAAAGGACGCGTTCAACAAAGTCGTCGCTCCTTTTCATGACATTCGTAATTTTCGCTTGGGAATCTGCGGCGCCTTGTGTCTTGTCACATCTCACACTATTTGTCGTGCCTTACACAGAGTCAAGACATTAGGACCCACGTTTGAATCCAATTCAGGTTTGTTTTTAAATTACAAAAATTACAATAATTTAATTTAATTTTTTAAAAAAAAAGTGTGGCCTTTGAAATTCATTGTGGTTCGGGTTTCACCGTTGTTTGAGTTGTGGGTTTTGGGCTTCAAGTTTTTTGGGTTTCATTGCGTAAGCATGTGTGATTAAGGCTTACTGTTTCTTTTTTTTATTATATATTTTTTATTTGTTTGTTTGTTTTGTAATTTTTATTTTGTAATTATTTTATTTTATTTTATTTTTGTATTTTGTGATTTTTATTTGCTTTAATACCTTCATTTGTTATTATGACATTGTTTGTGGCTAATTTTTAAACATTGAGGACAATGTTCATTTCCAAGGTTTGGGAGTATTGGAGTTTACCAAGTAAATTTGGGTTTTCTTATTTAAATTTTTTTGTAATTTGTTTTTATTTTGAATTTTTGCTTGTTCATTTCTATTTTATTTTAGTCTTGCTTTTCTTTTCTTTCATTTTTTTTAGTCACTTTCCGAATACATTTGATGAGATTGTGATAAATGTTTGCATGACTTAAATAAAAATTGAGTTTTCTTTAAAAAAAAAATTTAATTTTCAAAATTTTTTATTATAAAATTTTAATAAAATTTGGCATTGTTCTATCATGATATGTTTGAAACCTTCTTTACACTTGCCATTTGTTTCATAATTTTCCAATTAAAGGATTTGCATGATCCAAAGAATTGTATCAAGCATAAATTAGACTTATCGAACCAACCATATAAAGTGAGCTTTTGAGTCTTGTACTTCAATTCATGAGTGTTATACACAAACTCTTATGTTCTTGTCATCTAAGTTGTTGTTTGATCTAATTATTCATTGATTTGGTTAAGCACTTAAAAGTCATTCATTCTAATGCAATTTAATTACATGACATTTAAGAAATGATATTAAGGCCCTCTTTGTGCCTTTCAAGCTAACCATATGCATGCTTAAGAATGATTTTCCATTGTTAACTATTTTGAGCCTACATGTCAACTTTTTCTTTCATTTAACCAATTATATTTCCTCGTCTTAGCCTAAAAAACAAGTGTTTATCTTTCTAAGGAACTCATGAGCTCTGATTGGGATGTGTCTTTCATGCTAAGTTTGGGAAGGGATGTTACATTTCGAAAAAGAAAAAAATCACACTTTTGGTGAAAGAAAAGAGAAAAGTTGTGATTAAATGGTGGTTGATTGAAATTCATTTTTGGGCCTTCAAAATAAATTGGCGGTTGTTCAATTAAAAGAAAGGAGTGTGAATCAAATTAAATGGAGGTATAAGGAGTTTTGATCATGTAAAAATAAATAAATTTTCAATTAAGATGATTCGAAGTCTTAGAAACAATTATTTTATGCTCTTACATTGTGAGTTCCTTAGACTCTGTATTATCCATACCTTTCATTTCTCACTCACCTTACACCCTTGGCCCCATTACAACCTACGCTAGGCCTAAATTGATCATAAATGTGATGTGGTTGAATTGCATTCATTTTCCTTGGCCCCATTACACCCTTGGCCCCATTACAACCTTTCATTTCTTAGGAGTATCTATTTAGCAGAGTTTAAATATTATTGGTTTTCTTTTCTTTGCCCTTGCTACAAATCATACCAACTTTAGATGTCTACACAGGCTATTACATAATTATCTGCATTATTTTGTACATGCCTCAAAATCGGTTGTAGCTCAAGAAACATTACAGAATTATGTTCATCGAAGTACCAAGGTCATCACAGAGCAAGAAGCTAGGCAGATTCTTAATGTCTCAGAGGGAACCACTTGGGAGGAAGTTCATCATGGTCTCATCTCATGTATGTATTTTGAACGGGTTCGGAAAAATCTTTCTTAAATCCAAGTTCGAACCCTCTTCTTCACAAAGTATATTAATTTAGAGTAATTTAAACTATCATTTATATAATCAGTGCAGAGATACAACACTTTCGAAAATAATGCCAAGAACGGGACCTTTTACCTCGAGTCAAAAGTTCACAAGGCCAAGGAATGCTTAGAGGCTGCATATCGAGACAAATGGCCTGAAAGATTGAACGTGTATGTGTATGTTTAAAAAAGGAGGGCTGGGATTTGCAGAGTGGTCTTAAACGGAGGGCTGAAGCCATCTTCAAGTTTTTTGTTTCGTGCGTTGGCCGAGTGAAGCCATCCCAATAGAAAAAAAGCATCTCTTGGCCTACTTTGATTGACAAGTCACAAGTTTAAAAAAGCACATGTGCCTTTGATCACTTGTGCTATATGATTATGCTTACCACCATTACAGATTTTCACTATATAAAATAAATTTCTTAGTTGTGTTGCTTTTTAGACTCCCTTTATTTATTTAGTAGCCTCTCTTTTTCTTTTTCTTTTTCTACGTAAATTTCATAATTTGCTTTTACCTTGATAAAAGTTTGAGGAACAAAAATAAAATATAAAATATCACTCTTTTTCCTCCTCAACTTTTTCTAAAAGTACATTTGCCTCCTGTAGTAGAGACATCTTGTGCGCACCTCGACAACAAGTGACAAGTGTGCTTTGACATTTTTTTATATGTGCAAATAATAGCAGGTAAAGGGGATTCGAACACAAGATATCTCTTAATCACTTGAGTTACAAACTCCTTTGCAGTGCCTTTGGACGTCTTTCAACTATGTTGGTCGTTGACTTTTATTTTTGTTTTTCTTTTTTGGAGTTTTCAACAAATTTAATTTGTAAAGAAAATTGGAATAAGAAAAATAATGATTTTAGGGAAAATTGTAGCTTTATGACCAAAAACCTTTCTTAATTTTCATTAAAATAAGAAATATTTAAGTTTTAATGTCATCCATTTAAAAAAGGTGGAAATATATTCTATATGAAAGTTTAAGAATGTTCCTAGAAGCACTATGTTTCACCTGTCTTCCATTCAATATGGTGCAAGCAAACCGCGTTAGCAATAGAATAAGATTTGTGTGTTGATGATACGATGCTTCGCAATCGCAAGGGATTCTATTTTGGAAAATGGATGACATCACAAAATGGCACAGGCATACATAAAATATGAGCTGTAATTTCACCCGGAATATGAGCTGTGACAGCTCCTCTCTCTCTCATCATCATCAATTCTTAATCATTTTTATTTATTTATTTATACAAGCGATATTAAGAGAATGAGAATGCGTTTATATTTTTTTGTCGATATTAAGCAAAGAAGAATGGGTGCTGGCTGTTTAATGGTTTCTCTTTTTGGCCACTTTCCAAGGTTGTGTAGAATATAGTAGAAAGAGGCTTTTATGCCGGTTGCTTATCAATTAAAGTTTTGAGCAGGATTGAAATGAACACTAAAGAATTAGGACAAAAAAAAAAAACATTAATGAAAAATAACGTAGGGTGGGCATAATAACCGGTCCGCTGAAATATCCAAGAAACCAAACCGACATCTGGTGTGATTTTGTTTGATTACCAATCACACAAATTTTCTCCATTAGTGTGTCAATCCGAACCGACATCGATTTGGTGGTTTGGTTCGGTCTGTAATTTGAGAGCTAAAGTGTGCCAAACTGGTTTATGTTTAAACTTAAAACATAACGTCTTTTTATTTATCATGGAACTCCAGTAAATGTTAACAAGTGGACGATAAGTGTTTATGCAAAAATTTTGATCATCCAAATTTTATATGAACGTGACCGGAATTCCTACAATCAAAAAAATTGAAAAGTTCAAAATCATAAGTAACATGAGAATTCGAACCTAAGACTATCGGTCTGCTCCTTAAATAATTGACTAGTGATATATCATATTCTAGTTTTGAGCTATATCAGTGACATTTCAACATAAAATAGTGAAAAATTGTCAATTAACATATCAACATAAAATTGGTTGAATTGTCTAAGGACAACAAGATAGAGACATTTTAGCAGTCCAGCTATTCAAACACTCTTTCACTATTGATTTTTGGTGTGAGAATGGGGGACCCTTCCTTCACTGTTATTACATCTCTAAATGGAAGAAAAGTATAAAATCTTCACACAAAAAACGTTTAATCACAATTAAGAATTATTTAAAAATGGTTAATTACAATTAAGGAAAATAAAAAAAAATGAATAAGATCATAAGAAGGAGAGGGTTGTTTTCCTTAATTGGCTGCGTGTAAGGTGCGCTGTCTTTCTCGTCATTTTGCCATTTAAATAAATTATTAATTTCATTTTTTTCAAAACAAAATTTTATAGTCAAAATGGATGGAGATTAGAGAAAAAAAAATTTAAAAAATAAACAAATTAACCCAATAAACCAAAAAAAAACCCAAAATCCAAAAGCCAAGGCCAAAGACCTCTTCTCTCTCTCTCTGTCTGTCTCTCTTTGCTATTCTTATTTTGTTCAAAGAAGAAGACAATGACCAAAACAACAGCTTAGGGAATTCAGGAGCACTTCTCTCTATCTGCTCCTCCTCCTTTCCCTCCCTTTGTCTGTAACAGATCCAATTCTTATTATTTTTTCATAATTTTTTTTCTTGGTCTCAATAATCGCTTCATTTGGATCAGGTAGGTAGGTTTCGTTTCATTTAGATCTGGGTATTTCTCATTTTGCTTCATTTTTCTCTGTTCCAGATCTAATCCATCCAAGTGTTTTTATTTTATTTGATTCAGCTCTGCTGATTGCCTACCTTTGCAATTTTTTTCTTCTTGTAATGGCTCATTTGAATTCAAATTCGATTTCCCAATTGATATGGGTCAAAGTAGATGTAGATGGTATCTGGGTTGTCAATACTTGATTCAAAAGATTCATTCTATATTTATATGTAAATTGGTTTAAAACATTACATTTGGGTGCCTCTTCCATTTACAACATGTAGCATATTCCTGAAGTTTTCCAACCAATTCTGAATTCGATGACATTTGGGTTTCAATTCAATTGATGTGTTGCATTTTTTAACCAATTTTTTTTTTGGGGTGAATTTAATCAATGAACGTTCTGTTCTGTTATTGGGTCCAAAGATCTTCAACCTTGTCTTGTATTAATTGAATTGATGATTCTTATAGGTAAAGTTTTCCTTAGAGGCGATATTCATTTGAATTGGATCGTGGAATTTGCTGCTGTTAGTGATTTCTGTTAATTCGGAAACGAGCTACAATGAAGAAAGTCTTTGATCAAACTGTTAGGGACATGTAAGTCTCGAATTGTGTTCATCAGATTAAATTGCTTAGATAATGATCTTCCTACCTAGCATTTGAGTGTTGCTTGTTACTTTAAGATTATTGTGAAAAAACTGATATTGAATTGTACTTTTGACAAATTTCGAGTTTTTATGCCCCTCTGTTGATAAAATAACTTCTTATTTTTCCCTATATTTTGCAACCAAAACTGCGTAACTGTAGTTCTTTATTGTGTTCTTGCAGCAAGAGAGAGGTGAATAAGAAAGTGCTTAAAGTTCCTGGAATAGAACAGAAGGTAACCTTCTTCTCTGTTAGTTGTTCTATGTCAATATGCAAAAGTAAGTTGGTTAATAGTCATCAATGCCTAGGTTCAGTGGTCGTGAGGTAGAACTCTAATAGGCTTTGAATTTATATTCTCTTTCTTACTCAATTACTCACTCTCTCTCCCATTTCCTTTCAAGGTTCTTGATGCTACTAGTAATGAGCCCTGGGGTCCTCATGGATCACTTCTTGCTGATATTGCACAGGCAACCAGAAACTAGTAAGCTTCGTAGTTTCCTTTTATGGGTTCTTTGAATCTCTAACTATCTTCGAAATAATTCATTTTGGAACAATTGTGCAGCCATGAATACCAAATGATCATGTCCGTAATTTGGAAGCGGCTAAGTGATACTGGGAAGAATTGGAGGCATGTTTACAAGGTTTGTCATGTTCTATATGCTTTTTGTAGTAACTGGCAGATACACATTGTTTAGCTTGCTCTCTCTCTCTCTCTCTCTCTCTCACCCCAGGTCCCCTCCATCCCCATGTACTGTATGAGTAACTCCTATTATCACCGTCATGAGATTTCCTATTTTTAGTTTTATGATGCAGCAATATGGTAATGTTTTGTTTACTATATGTGTTGGTTCATAAAATATTTTGTTCTTAACTGCAGGCATTAATTGTTTTGGAATACATGGTGGCTCATGGGTCAGAGCGTGTCATCGATGATATCAAGGAGCATGCGTATCAAATATCAGTAATTTCCGCCTCAATGCTGTTTCCAAGATTCATATTAAGTCTTTGGTTTTTTTTTTTTAAAGGAGAATTGCAAAGAAAATGTATCTGCTATCCTTACCACTTGTGCTAGCCCCAATGGCTTAGCAATCTGCTTTATTCATTGAGCTAACTGAACTAGTACTTTTTCTATGATACAGACATTATCCGATTTTCAATACATTGATTCCAGTGGAAGGGACCAGGGAAGTAATGTCAGAAAGAAGTCTCAGAGTCTTGTGGCCCTTGTCAATGATAAAGAAAGGATAATTGAGGTTAGACAGAAAGCAGCTGCTAACAGGGACAAGTAAGCATGCTCTCAGAAAGGGTTGTTAAAAATACTGCCATGTTATTCTCGGACATTGCTATATAGCATATAATGCATAAAATTAAATA
This sequence comes from Prunus mume, assembly GCF_029339155.1. NCBI lineage: Eukaryota > Viridiplantae > Streptophyta > Magnoliopsida > Rosales > Rosaceae > Prunus > Prunus mume. The sequence goes on from NC_142699.1 coordinate 42,264,680, forward strand.
CAATTGTTTGTACCTATAGTATCAGGCTTCATAATTTATATTTTTCATTTATATGGGGTTCACAATGGTCTGAAAACCTGAAGTTGTTTGGTCTGCTGCTTTGTCTATTTTATTTATTTATTTTTACTATAAGAGACATACTTTCATTAATAAAAATAAAAATACAATACTATATAATATAATACAAGGGAGAAGATGTCCATTTCTCTAGCTAGACTACTCAACTACAACTTCAAAAGACAGCTAAAAATCATAATATTACATGGCAGCAAACAAACAGCACAGTAAAATACAGCAGCACTCCAACAATAAAACATACTTTCTGTCTTGCTTCGACATCCATTTTTTATTTTTAAAAAGCAGTCCATGCAATTAAGAACAGGAAAAGTTTCTTCAGTAGAAATATGTGAGAGCGTTAAGTTTCTTAAGTCTCATATTGAAGTTTCTTTATTGATGCACAGTATTAATTTGAGGAGTGGCTGTAACTTGTCTCTTGTTTTTGAGTTATTGCATCTACATTAAATTATCGAGGCAGTTTAAGAATATTTCATTGATTTTAATTTGTCTTCATTTGATGAGTTATGAATTAATTGTAATGCTTTTCCTGTAATATTTCCCTTTTGTATTTTTAAACATAAATGGGCACCTTGTCCTTTCTTGCACCTTCTATTTCAGTTTTGTTAAATTCAAATGTTTCCTATGATAGACCCTTAAAATTTTCCATATTTATTGTGAGGAACATCTCACTAGCTAATTGTAGCTTATCATGCTCATCATCTTATGTGCAGTTCAGATAATAGTTCAAAACAGTGATTTACTTATGTTTTTCCTTTTATAAATGTTTTTGCTAGTTGTAAGAGGGAGAAGTCGAAGGAGTAGTATTGTAAAACTACCCCTGGTTCTTCCTTTACAGGAAACCATAATGAAACAGGTTTATGACTCTTTTCTGTATCGCAACAGGTTTCGTAATACATCATCACCAGGCGGAATGTATAGGCCCGGTTCCTATTCAAGTACAGGAGGATATGGTGACAAATATGACGATGATCGTTATGAAGGCCGCTATGGAGGCAGGGATGAGGATAGAAATGGTTATGGTTATGGGAGGGAAAGAGAATTGGGCTATAGGGATGACGACCGGTATGGAAAACAAGGGGATTCATATAGTCGTGATGGAGATCGTTATGGCAGAGAATATGATGAACGCAACGGCAGAGAAGGTTTTAGGGATGATGATTACCGAGGAAGAAGTCGAAGTGTTGATGATTACCATGACTCTAGAAGTAGAAGCTCTGATAGAGAGAGAGAGCGCTCATTAGATGATGATGGCCAATATTCATCTCGGTAATTGCCTACTTCTGTTGATAATCTTGAATCACTAGCATGATTAAGAACCGTTTTCATTTTATTGGTGGCGTTATTGATTTTGTTTTGGCTTATCATGCTCAACTCTCTAATTTAAGAATGTCGACTTAGTTTTTCACTTGAACATTAAGAAGGGAAAGTTGTTATGAACAATTTTGTTTTATTTTTATATATAATTTTTGTGATGGTTCTCTGATGAGGGATAAGAAAATCTTAAAAAAAATATTATTTTGAACAGGGATTAAACACATTTTCCATTTTAATGCTTGAAAACTGGAAGTTATCTTCGTAACATGCCAAATTATTATGTTTAAAAGAAAATATCTGTCACAATTTAGGCTACAATCGATGCCTTCATGGTATACTTGACCTAGATTATAAACTTATTTTTTGTCCTTTGTTTGTCCTCACTGCAGTGGTAGTGGCGCTAGAGCTGATGACCAATCTCAGGATGGAAGGTAAATCTGCAGTTGATTTGTGCTTGATATATATCTAAAAATCTGTGTGTGTTAGGAAGTTATTGGACATGACTATATGTGATTAAAGTTGGACAGGAATCAAATGATACAATTATGATCCTAATATTATCACTCTTCTAAATCACATAATACATATGAAGAAATTCAAATTTTTTCACTAAGTATTTTGTTGTATGAGGAACATTATGATTTCTAGTATAAAGATTTTCTTTTAAGATTGGTAGTACCTTTACTTTATTTTTAAGATCTCTGGGTTTCTTTACTTACTCATATGAAGGAAATTTCTATATATTCCAATTAAGAAGGCTTCTATGTTTTTTGGTCACTAAAATAGGTGGATGGAGATAGCATGACATGAAAAAGAATTAACTAATTTAATTTATAGGCATTTTTAGAAAAACAATGTTCACCCACATTGGCATCCATATTTGTGTGTTTTTTATTGGTGGTATATATGTACATAAATTAATATATGATACATTCAAGAAATATTAAAGATTTTGGTAAGAAAAACAAAGTAATGATAATATATTTGAAATTCAGTGATAATGTTGTTTCACAAATATTCATCACGCTCAAAGCATTCCAGAATATTGCGAGTTCCCCTTAAGAATATTAGTCATTATCTGCAGGCTAAGTAGGAAATTTTCGGAACAAAACATTGGCGCTCCTCCTAGTTATGAAGAGGTTGTAAGTGAATCTCGAAGTCCTGTTCACAGTGAAAGGTATTTTTTTCTTTATAAAGATATAAAATTCACATTTTATTTATATTTGTTCTATTATAACAGTAGCTCAATCATTTAATATTTCTTTACAGGGGTGGAGAAACTCCAACAGCTTCTGCTCCTAGAGCTTCTTCTCCCCCAACAAGCACTAATCCAGGCCAAGCAACCAGTGCTCAAGTTGCTTCTGCATCGCCTGTAAAGCAGGAAGTGGAGTCTTCCGATGAATTTTTTGATCCACGTGGTTCTGTTTCAGGTTAGTAAGTCTTGTGTACGTGTTTGTGCTTTATTCAAGCTTGAAGTGCGGAATAATGAGCTATCACTGTATCATCAATGATGTTAACTCATTGGTTCTGATTGTGAAATGTTGCACACGTCAGGATGGGGGTATTTGAATGGCAGATGGTCCCATTCAAACGACATGGGACATCTGCTACTAAACGGTCCCTACTCGATATGCACTTTACTTTTGCATGAATTCTTTATTTTCTTTTATCTTGATTGTTAATCATGTTAGTAGATTCAGACGTGATTTTGGCTGATTAACAGTCTAAAACATAATATACTAGACTATTTGAGAACTATTACCTGTTTCATATATATTTTTTCTGATAATATAGAACCAGAAGTTCCTTTATATATGTGAAAAGTTGCATGTTTTCTTTGTATGAGAAAAATGCCCACAATATGTCTTATAAAGTTAGTGACTATAAATCATAATGGTGAGATCAGTAGGAGCTGTGGAGGTTGAGGTAACGACATAATACTTTGTGATGGAATGATAGGTGATGGTGGTTGTGTAGGTTATGGTTCCGATTAGGCATGGTAGTTGCAGTTGTGGTAACTTTGGGCAGTGTAGATTTATTGTTGGCAGCCTCCTCTTAGTTTGATCCTCTTATCAGGCTTGGATGCTATTTTTACCAGTTGTGTTCAACATCATAATACTGTTTAGGCAAAGGTAGTTTAGTTTTGGATGTGTATAGAGAACCAAGATCTTGTGTAACAATAGTGTTTTTATGTTGGTTTCCTGAATATAGAACCAGATCTTTAACTATTTGGTTTCCTTTTGCAAGCAGGTTTCGTTTTGATATAGTTGTTTTGTGGCCCTTTAGGTATATTATTTTGTTTACAGTAAGAAAAAAATGCAGCACTATGAAAAACTCATACTGTCTTTCCTTTAGCAGCTGCCCAAACTGCCCAAGCTGCCCCAGCTGCCCAAACTGCCCAAGCTGCCCCAGCTGCCCAAACTGCCCAAGCTGCTTCAGCTGCCCCAGCTACCTCAAACAATGTTGAGATTGACTTACTCGGCTCCCTATCAGACTCATTCTCTTCAAATGCATTGGCCATTGTGCCAACTACATCTCCTACCACTACATTTGAACCTGATGCCCATGCAAACTCTGGTTCTGCGACCACATTTGTGGCAACTCCATCAGCTTCTAATGTTATGAGCCAGGTAGGCATTTTTTATGTCATAAAAAAATTTGAAGGGCCGTACTTCTTGAGTTGAGTTATGACAGGATAATCGTTTAGGAGATCTTTCAATTTGATTCTTGGATGTATTTAACATGTCCATTTTTTGGTCAGAGTAATATGTCTCATTTATGACCCACTTTTACAGGTTATATGCATATCACACAACAAATTTCCCCTGGACACATTCATTATTCTGTTTGTTTTTAAATGGGTTATCTTCCTTAGGAATAAATATATGGATCATTTAGTATATGAGTAAAATGGTAAAATGTAATATTGGTATGTAAAAGGCTTCTCTCTACAATTATAGGAACGGAATTTATAATTTGAAAATTTTGAAATATTAAAAGTTCTTTCTCATCGCATCTCATATTAATAATGGTTTCAATGGCTAACATGTTCAGAGTAGTTGACATTAGAGAATCTGTGACCCCCGCTTTCTCTGCTGTATCTTCATCTATGTTTTTGTCATTTTCCATGGAATTAAAATGGCTACATTAAACTTTGGCCCTTGTAGTTTGAGGTGTTTTCCACTTAAGTCCCCGTAGTTTTAAATTTTCCAATCAAGTCCTTTATAACAGCAAGTTAAGTATTTCCGCCTAAACTTTGGGGACAAAATTGTATAGCCAATTATAATTATTGGATTAAGAGTGTTCTCCTTTGATGCAGTCATTTGATGATCCATTTGGCGACTCCCCCTTCAGAGCTCTCCCTTCCAGTGAGACTGTCCAACCTCAGCCACAGACTTCCACGCCCACAGACTCTTTCCCTCCAACCATGAACCAGAGTGCAGCTAACTTTCCCTTTGGGGACTCATTTTCTGCCGTAACTTATTCGGCACCTGGGGTTTCCAGTGTTCAAACTCCTCCAACAAACCCACAATTTTTGCCTCAAGAGCAGTCTGCTGAACACAACACTGATATTCTTGCAGATATTCTCCCCCCTCCTGGACCTTCACCTGTCATGACTTCACAGCCACCCTTTTCAGGTTCAACAGGTCAACCTTCACAGCCAAATGCTAATATGTATGGGAATTTTCATGCACAGCCTGGAGCTATTGTGCCTCATAATCAAACTGGATTTGCTGGACAAAACAGCAGTGGGGGTTTTTCCCCACAGGGAGGACCTGCAGCTCCCATCACTTCACATGTGGCTCCCCAAACTCCGACAGGACCAATTGCGCAGTTTAACAGTGGGAATTTCATTTCACAACAAGGTGGATTTTCCGCTCCCAATAGCGGAAACTTCTTCCCACAACAGGGAGGTTCTACGGCTCCCATCACCTCGTACATGGCTCCTCAAACTCATACTGGACCAGCTGCACAGCTTAATGGTGGGAACTTTCATCCACAACAGGGTTCTGTCGGCCCAGTAGCTTCGCAGGCTGTTCATCAAGCTCCAACTGGACCAGGTTTGCAGCACAACAGTGATGTTCTTGGAAACCTTTTTCCACAAACAGGGCCAAACACTTCAATGGGTTCACATCAAGCACTGCCATCTTCAACAGGGGCACTTTCTATAGTTGCTCAACCACCTAAAGACAAGTTTGAGCCCAAGTCAGCAGTTTGGGCTGATACACTGAGCAGAGGACTAGTTAATTTTAATATATCCGGAGGTGAGTGCCATATGTGCCTGGTTTTTTTCCTCTTTTGGCAGGAGGACAAGCCTCTTCAACTTGTTTATTGACTGTCTATGTTTTTTGTGGCTCTTGTAACGGCTTTTGTTTATTTTTATCTGCAGCTAAAATTAATCCGTTGAATGATATTGGAATTGATTTTGATTCCATTAACCGGAAAGAAAAGAGGATGGAGAAGCAGCCAGCAACTCCTGCAGCATCTACTGTTACCATGGGTAAAGCTATGGGATCTGGTTCTGGTATTGGCCGTGCAGGTGCAAGTGTTCTTAGGGGTCAACCAAACCCTATGATAGGTTCTGGTATGGGCATGGGTATGGGTCCAGGTCCAGGTCCAGCTATGGGTATGGGTATGGGTATGGGTGGCGGTCCGGGTGGAGGCATGGGCATGGGTGGCTACGGAGGCATGAATCAACCCATGGGTATGGGAATGGGGATGGGGATGGGGAACATGGGGATGGGAATGAATATGGGCATGGGGATGCAAGGGCCAACTGGATTGCCTCCTGGGTCAAACATGCCTGCCGGTTATAACCCCATGATGGGGGCAGGTGGTTATCCTCAGCAGCCATATGGCGGTGGCTACCGATGAAATTCACGGAAATAATCAATACATGTTTGATTTGAGGTCGATGAGATTGCAATGCCAAGCTGGGTTTTTACTATAAAATTCTATCACAATTCACATCTAGACCAATATTTGGTATAGAAGGTTGTATTTCAAAACAAAAGTGGTGTAATTTTATGTGGCCCCCATGTGATGTATTTTTTATCCGCCCCTTTGTAACTCTCCTGGTTTCTCAAGGGGTCACTAGAGAGTTATATAGGTGCAGTGCCTTGGCTGGTTTCTGCTGTTGTCTTGTTTGTGTAGTAGTGGAGATAACCGTTCTCAGGTTATCGTTTCTGTTTTTATCTTTTTTATATTTTTTTAATATCAGATATATATTCTTTTTGTCAGTTGGCTAAATAAGTGTTGATTCATTCCTGAACTCACTCATCTTTTATTTTATTTTATTTTTTCTCTAATGGAATCAGAATACGTTGTCTGTTTGGCGAGAAGGTATGAGAACGGGACGGGGTAGGGCTGGGTTTATCATTCCCATCCCTGTCCAGCCAGATAAATGGTGATTCCGTCAGGCATATGGTCTTAACGGTACCTCTTTCCTTATTAGGAATGATAAAAATTGAACATTGATAAAATAACACTAAATCTAAAAGGCAGGCAAATTAATTTCGAAAAATCTGTTACGGGTTGGCGGGTTGATGTCATCCAAATTGTATAATTTTTTTTTTTTTTTCTTCCAGCAAATGGTATTTGTTTGTTCGAAATGTAGTATAATTACACGACATCTAGAAAGCAATCACAATCAGAATTTTTTTCCATCTCTTGAAAAGAAAGTTTGTGTACATACTTTTTTCTAACATTTCTTCTTCATGTGCCAATAATTATGACAATCTTTCTTCTAAACCTGACATTGTTCTCACCACCAGTTTCTTTTGCCAAGTATGAGTGTGTAGGTCACCAATCATAGAAGTTAAACACTTGCATCTGCATTTTGGTATTTTTCTACCCAATTTGAGAAATTGTCTCTTAAGAGAATACCCAATAAACAAAGCGTCTTGGAGGACCGTTCATGTTATACAGAGAATACCTTTAGCATTAAACTGGTAAAACCGCATTGGATTTACTCCAGAAAAACTTGAATCCTATCACCAATTGTGTCATTAAAATCTAACAGCACTTTCCCTCCCATTTCATCAGCTGCCTCATTCAACAGTTCTTTGATGTTTACACCGCCGAGAGCTGTTGGAAAAATGTGGACTTTTATTTATACTATAAGCGACTACCAGACTGAAGTAATTACCCATTTTCAAAAGTATAGAGAAGATGAATAATACCTGGAACTATATTTGTGATTCCATCCAAGAATCCAGCCTGTAAAATGTATATAACCAAAAAAATAAAGCACTTTTTCATAAGACAATCTGAAATATCATAACTAGCATGCAGGGGATTGGTGTATGAAATCATTTCAAAGATTAAGAGACAGGAAAAATGGGGTGGGATTACAAAGAAAACTTCCTAGACCTTCACCCTTCTTCCCTCCATCAAAAACCTTCCGCCTTCTACAAAACACAGCAGTACAGGATGTTGGAATCATCCAACTCAAAGTAGTTTCCTTGAAAAACCTTGATACAATTAGGCAAACTTCTCTTTTCCAAGAAAGTTTGAAGCCTTCTCTTGTTCTTCAAGATTCTATAGCCGCGCCCACTTCTGCTCCTTTACATTTTTCTTGATAAGCATCTCCTTGTACATCTACTATTGATTTTCTAGTGTAGGAAAATGTTCTCTTGGGAGTCGGGATGAAGCCAAAATTGCAAAGTCTTCTCAACTTCCATCCATTAAAGTTGATGGCAGATTGCACCCTGGCACTGTTCACCTAATATCACAACACCTTAGGGATTCTAATGATATAAGAGTGAAGACCAACTTGGGATTATCAATAAGGTTGATGGTGAACCTTTTCCGAGAAGTGCACGAAAGTGGTGTGCTTGGACCAAGAACTTCAAGAAAAAGGTTATAGAGGTTTTGTCATAACAAGGACCGACTCCTAGAGGTTTCAGCTATTGTGCGAGGTCCCTAAAAGTGACAGTTTTACTCTTTCTGAATACCAGAAATAGTTGAGGTTATGAATGTAATTAGCACATCACCTAAACTTTATGCACTACAGAAAGATGCCATGATAAATGTTTAAAAGAATAATAAAACATAAACTACATAATGAAAAGTAAAATATAGTTGAAAGTTATTTTAAATAAAAGAGTTAAGGCTTCATCATTAAACTACTAGGTTTTGTTTTCTCTATTTTTATTTTCTATAATAGTTTGGTTCTAACAACAAAAGCACTATGAAGGGAATGCTATGCAATAAGAAAACTATACGATATCTGTGCCCATAAAGAATAGATGACTTACAGGAATCCTAACGTCAAGTTTCTCAAATCCATCTCTTCCAGTTATTTTGACCCTCAACGTCCGAGACCAGATCCCAGAAAATGAACCCCTGGAACCATCTGCACCATAGTTATTGTAGACGTCAGGTGTTATAACTTCAACAATGGGATCTTGAGGACTCTGATCTTTCTGCTCTGCATCCTCTTTAACCCTCCTTTGGAGACTGTACACATTACTGGTCACTGGAAAATAACCTTCACATATAAGCACTAAGAAACAGAAAATGGCCATCTATATCTATAGAACTTTGGGTGGGATGGTAACTGGTACAGGAAAAATTGGCCAATCTTGGATATTTCCTTTAATGGAAACAAGTTGAAATTTATCTTCCAAAGAGTCATTCATACTGTGATGTTAATCCAGCTTTAACCCAGTTAACTTCTGATGAAAGTAATCAACCTCAATCAGAACAGAGGGAAAGACATTGGATTTCCAGTTGATAATATCCAACTTCATGTTACAGGCCGTGTGATAACGAATTATCATCATTCGGAAGTGGGTAAGCAGTAATGACATAGATATGAGTCATGTGACTTTACAAGGTACTCACATCTTTCTGAAGATTGTGGAGTGATGCTGGCAGAATACCGCTTTTCTTCGTCATAATAATTGTTGAAACCTAGGATTTCCTTAAGCTCTTCGAAGGATGGCATGCTTCCAGGAGGAGGGATACGACCTCCTCTGATACCAGCTAGTGCTTCCTGCAATTGATTCATATAAGTTCCTTGACCATAAGTAATATTCTAAATTAGAGAATTCTAGACGAGTAACACTTCTGAAAACCATAGAAAAATGCATGGTCTTTTCTGAAAATTAGTTTGTTGACAGATTTGGTGATAATACCTTTAATATTCTTAACCAGATTATGTATTCATATAATAAGTGAATTACTCGCCGTGGAATCTAACAGAATCATGTCACAAGATAACTTAAAAATTGAATTTAGTGCAAAGTACCTTACATAACAACGTAAATTGTTACGATTTCACTTTATAGATCTGTAGCAGCCATTATTAATTGAAAAAACTACGTTATACCTCAAATTGATTCCGTGTGAAAGATAATGGAACAAAATTGCCTTTTTGTTCATTAATATATAGAAAATAATTCCATTTCCAAGGAAATGGATAAAAGAGTTCTAAAGATACAGAACCATTCTAGTGGAACTTGTACACTTCCAGATTGTATTGTAAAGGCCAAGAATTCAAGGTGTAATCATTTGAGGATTTTCTTTAGCAAAGAATACCCACAGAGATTGTAACCCACAAATCCATTACTACTATTTTGTACACAGTTTCTTGTCTATTTAATTTTCAGGAAATTAGTGGTTATGTTTTTCTTAGCTGCTCAAATGTTCTGGGTTTTGAACAACATCATTAATTCACGTAAGAAAATCAGAGAGATCAAGAGTCATAACTATTTCAAACCTTTTTATAGTAGCACAGTTATTGGATTTCCAAGACAATTGAACTTTTCTTTTGTCCATGAACTGGACTCAAATGAAATGAAAAGGTATAGGCATGTTACCTGCATTGCTCGAATAGAAACCCCAATCAAGGAAAGTGGATAGGTCACAAGTTTATATCCAACATCCTCAAGTTCAAGAGGATTGAGTATTGGTGTTTTGCCCCCTCCTTCAAGCATATTGGCCTGATAGAACGTAGAGCTTTATCAATCTCTGCAAATCATTTTCATTTTTGTACAACGCTTCTGATGTTACAAATTTGAGTCAGATGATTTTTTCTTAGATTAATGATTGACATATCTTGATATGTATAAATCACATGTTTCCATATGGATGCAGTGCAGCTAAAATACCTGAAACTAAATGTAATTTCTCGTTCATGCAACAGCAAATATCTCATACAATACCCACATGGTAACTAACCTAAATATCTCTGTTAAGAATGTCCAAATATGTTCTTGTAAACAGAAATTACACATGATAATGAACCAAAAAAAGTAATGAAAAGTGCATGTAGTCAGATCCAGAACTTACAACTACAGCAGTATCACACCTTGTGGACATAACATGCCCTATCAAGTTTGACACTCCATAAACAACTAATAAACAAAAACCAAGGACCAAATAATAAATATCCCAGGCAGCAGAATGATGCTGTAGTAAATGATCAACAAATTCTATATCTTCCTTACACATTTAGCACCAGGTGACAGATATCCTTCAGAGTTCAGCTTTTACCACTTTGTTGAGTGCTCCAGTCAGAACATAATTTGGAGTCGTGCTACAACATATTTCTCAACTTACATGGTACAGATATATTCAACTTTGTTGGATAAAAAGAACAGTTTTTCAACAACCAGTATCACAGGAGAGAATAAAAGCTGAAACTTTTTATGTTTACTTTTTTAATTTTCAATTCTAGATATCATTCAGGTTTATCTTCTGCTTCCAACACATGGGTTATAGTCAAACCCAATTGTTTTTGGGATAAAGGGTTAGTTGGGTTGAGTTGGGCCTTGGGAGAGTGTGTGTGTATATACACATGCATTTAAAAGGGTTTACTATACGACTTAGGAGAAATGTAATAAATGCCAAATCTTCAACAACATTAGATGTTTGTTACTTGTTAATGTACCATGAAAAATGTAAGGTACCATTTTTGGAACTGGGGAAGATATTCCACAAAAAGCCTTCATCTCTTCTTTAGAAGTTAGTGCATCAATGAAAAGAACATCTGCTCCAGCATCAGCAAATGCCCTTGACCTCCAGAGTGCTTCATCCAAAGACACTGCTTGACGAGAATCAGTTCGTGCTACAATGACAATGTCAGAGCCACTCTCTTTCCGAGCATCAACAGCTGCTCTTATCCGTATCACAGCCTCCTCTCTTGAGACCACTTTCCTGCCTTTCGTATGACCACAAGCCTTTGGAGAGACCTAAAGAGGATAGCTTTGTAACCAATAAGTGTCTCATACAGGCACAAAATAACAGAACGCACAATACTTAACAAAACAAGGAAATTTTTTACAAAAGGATTGTTAGAAAGTGTTTCACATCAACTTATCAAACCAACCACAAAGTCATACAAAGGTATACCAGGAGGATACTCAGAAATTACTTCACCTAACAATACAAAATCACACCATGCAACAGCCAGTGCATGCAAGAGTGAGTAAGAAGATGAAAACAGGCAGATTCATGGATGAAAAATTATATTTTAATATTATAACCTGATCTTCAAGCAGAATCCCAGCAAAACCGGCTTTAATATATCCCTTGACAGTTCTCTTAACATTGATTGCATTCCCGTATCCATTATCCCCATCCCCGATAACAGGAATTGACACAGCTTGGGTAATTTGTTGCCCCTGATCCACCATTTCTCCATAGGATATCAAACCTGTATCTGGCAATCCTAATCTAGCAGCCGATATCGAAAACCCTAATGGAAGAAAAAAATGGCATTAATAAATTTGTTTCTCTGTTTATACACTTACACAAGAAAATATACCACGAAATAACCAAGAACTCAGATCCATATGCAGTAACTCAACTTCAGTTACTTGCTTTCAGGTGTTATGATTTTTATAAAAGAATTAATAGGGTTTAATTAAACGTGCATGAAAGCAAGTGCATACACAGTGAACAAATTTCCCACTTAAAATTCAGTTAAAGGCATTAAAATCTAATTACTGGACAGCTAAATATATATCTCACAATACAGAACATCTAGAATAGATAATATCTAGAAAAAAACAACCTGTAAACTCACATGAATAAAGAAGGACGCTAAAATATGACTTTTACGTTTGACTGCTTTAGAGTTCATTCAGATAACAAGCAATATTTTACTTTGATTGAACAATTTCTATTTCAATTACTTCCTGTTTGCCTGGTTGACAATGTAACAATAGTTTGTTCAACAATGATGTCACCAACAATGGAAAAGCTGCAGCAACAGCAGCTTGTAGATCCGATATAACTGTAAGAATATAGAACATGTATTTTCCATATTCCAAAAGCTTAAGCTTTTGTGGAACAGCATTAAACCAATAAACTTTATCAGGATATCAGAACAAGATATCTTGAGTTAGAATCCCTGCAATTGCACCCTCGCAATATAATTTGAATTCCCCATGTTGTGCTAATGAGGGAGAGAGATGCACAAGTGAATTGTGGGCTCACATCCCAACAGCTAAATCTTTTGGAAATAGGGGTATCAATAACAATGAGTATATAATCAAGAGAAGTCCCATATTCCCACAACAAGAAACAACACACTGGCAGCATGAGCACCAATAATCAACCACATATCTATTACAAAGAAAACCAATCAACCCCTTATCTAAAAATGCTCAATACCAAAGTACCAATAATCAATCCTGCCTCAAAAATCATAGTCTGATACCACCCCATATACCAAATCATGCAATTATGCCAACATCTACAAACAAGATAGAAAACCCACATCTAAGAAATTCACATACCACTGGTCAAGCAGCACTGGAAGCCAGCTCTTTCAACCAACTTGGCACTTAGAGCATCAAAACAAGCAGGGGCTTGATGAACCCCTGGCAAGTCAAGAATTCGGCGGAGCGCTTTCGCCGGAGACTCAGGGGCTGATTCTCTGCCTCTTGAGTAAGCAGCGACGAGTTGAAGGACACCCCTTTTCGCAGGAGAGGCAGAAGGGGTATGGTTTAACTTGTGGGGCAGTGAAAGTGCGCGTTGATGGAGGGATGACCCAAATGTGAGATTTGAAGATGGTGGTATTTTTGTGCTGAGATTGAAAGAGCGGGTGTGAGGAAGAGAGACAGTGCAGTATCTGCTAAGCACCAGATGCTGCAGATTCATTCTCTCTCCTCTTCAATTCAATGGCCGTGTTCAAATTGATGGAAGGCGTAATGACTTACGACAAATACAAAGACTGAGCTGAGTTCAGTCTCTTGTGTGTTTTGGGAGAAGAAAGTCACACAACTGCTGACTTGGCGACACATTCCACTTACGTCTTGCCTTGTGGCAATGCTCCGCCAATAGTTTTGTTTTAGTTTTTTAAATTTCTTTTTTATTTTAAAATTTTTATGCAAGTTATATTTGGGGAGGGGGTTTGTCCCCCACTGTTAAGGTGTCCTGGGGTTCAACACACTGTTAAAAATCTGTGAGGGTTGACGACAGGTTGGGGTGGGTGATGGCTATTTTCTTTTTGATTTTTCTTAGTTTTATTCACAAGACAATAATTAGATTCCAAGTCTAGCTATAAAATAAGTTTAAATTATTATTCTCAAATGACACATGACATATTTTCAATGGGAGTATTACTCATTGAGGTGGTAGTACATTCTTACTTTATAATTTCTTGAAGAATAATGCTACTCTTATCATATTTGTATACCATATCTTTATACCATCTTATGTGGCAGTTGAGGTGGACAGCTATATCAATTAAAATTATTTAATATTTTCTTTTCTTTTATGATTTATTCCAGTATTTGTTTTTCTAATTGCCTTAATTAAAATACACTTAATTGATTTAATTGATGTGACATATAATATAGACATTCCACATCATGTGGTATAGAAATGTGGGATAAAAATCAATGAAGTGTAATGTGGGATAAAAATCAATGTGGTACTATAAAAATCAATCCTTGGCCATAATATATAAATTGACTAAAATATACATGCCCAAAAATTCATGTGGTTAATATCAAAATTAAAAGTTCAAATAGTAAATGGGCACATACCTCTAAAAGTTTATGTGAATGCTAATTATTTTGTGCAAATTCATATCGTGTTAATGAGTTATGTGCAATATTGATATGTCAAAATTCATATAGTAACTATGTACATACCTAAATCAATGAAGTGCAATATTGATATGTCAAAATTCATATAGTAACTATGTACATACCTAAATCAATGAAGTGCAATATTGATATGTCAAAATTCCACATCATGTGGTATAGAAATGTGGGATAAAAATCAATGTGGTATAGAAATATCGATGATATTATCATTTTTTTCAGGTCGAGGATATTTTGGAACATATCCATACATATATCGTATAAGTATCGATAATATTGGAAAATATCGACGTCGATAATTTCTCTTACACTTCAGCAACATTTGACCAAAATATCGCTATAATATCAAAAATATCTAGAGATGACGAAGACAGTGAAAAATTTGAAGAGTTATTTACACTAACACCCCCTGAGGTTTCTTGTTTTTCACAAAACCCCCCTCATGTCTCAAAAATTACGCTAACACCTTATGAGGTTTCAGTTTGTTTTCACAAAACCCCTGATTGATTGTCCAAAAATTGATGATTTCATTGCAAAAAAAAAACTTATGCAAATGGCAAAATTAACCTCAATGAAGTATATGCACTCCAATCTCAAAGGCCAATTTTGTCATTTGGAGAATGTTTTTGTATAAAATCATCAATCTTTGGATGAAAAATCAATGAAAATGAGTTTTGTGAAAACAATTTAAAACCTCATGGGGTGTTCTTGTTATTTCTAAAACATCAAGGATTTTTGTGAAAAAGCAGAAAACCTCAAGGGGTGTTAGTGTAAATAACTCAAATTTGAACCTTATAGGAACTCTATTTGATACTAAGTCATTTATGTATCTTACCATGAAATGTATGAAGTGTAAAATATTATAGTAAATCATTACAAATAAATGATAATGGTGTGTTTAATATTCTTTCATTAATTACTGTAGGGGCTTTTTCTTTCGACAGGTACAAATGGGCTGAGTTGCCATAAGGAGCGAACTGATGAAGTTATCCCCTGTGTCTAAGTTTGAAGATCAAGCCCCAAGAATGCTTCGAAATGACAGAGATGCCTTAGGAAATACCTAGGTTACCTTCACCAACAAAAATAACAACAGCTTACAGATAGATTTTCTAGCTTGGCATGAGAAGCTTGTGACATGGGAGCTAAGCATTCATGAGTTTAGCATGAGAGAGAGAAAGAGTTGCGATTTCCAGAAGAGGAGATGGGAGGAGATGGAGGAAAATGGCTTGAAATTGCAAGGGTTTTAGGGATGAGAGATGATGATTGCTCTTTGGATGTGTGTTTATGGAAAGAGAGGAAGAAGATGGAAGCATGGGTGGCTTTAGCATATTCCAACAGCTTGACGAAAGCTTTGTCAAGCTCTTGGGTGATATGACAGAAGAGAAAATGGGAAGCAATGGAAGAACAAGGATTGGAATCAAAGGGTTCTAGAGATGAGAGATGATGCTTGCTCTCTCTGGATGTGGGTTTTGAGATAGAGAAATGAGGAAGATGGAAGAATAAAGCATGAAATTGAAGAGTTCCAGAGGGGATGCTTGCAGCAACCAAGGTGAGTTGTTTTTGCTGGGTAGAAAGTGGCTCCTTTTATAGGTGCTGGAAACCTTAATTTTGTCAAGTCACCCTCTCCCATTTTCCTTCACTTTCTTCCATTCCATCTTATTTGGTGAAACTTCCCTAGCCTGAGCATGTAGGCATGAAGCTTTTTAGAGTTCCAAGGTCCTTAGGCATCTGGACTTCTTCATGTGGGTGAGGAGCCACCCACTTTTGTTTCTTGTTTTCTTACCAGAACTTGAAGAGGAAAGAATGGGTAAGGGTGCTTGTCAAAAAAGGTGATTAGCACATGGGTTTGCTTGGTTTTGATAGTTTTGACAGATATGCTGGATATTTTTCACAATCTTTGGGCAATGTTTTGTTTTCAGACTTGTGAGTTCCTTTGATTTCAGATTCTGGAAGCTTTAGTGATGTGGAATTTTTTATGGGCTGTGGCTATTTGATATTTTTCTAAGATGTTTGGGCCTTTTCTTAAGGTGATGGGCTATTGGGTTTTCTCTCATGCTTACCCATATGTTTGGGCTCAAGGAATGGGCTTGAGTTTTGGTGCTCCCAAGTAGCCCAAAACTTCCACTCCTTGGACCATCAATGGGCATCGTGAATGTTCGTAACCATCCATACCACAACCCGCTTAGCAAGCCTCAGGCATTTGCGTGGCTTGGGCCCACTTAAGCTTGTAGCGTGGCATATTGCTTAAATAAGGATTTTTCGCAGTGCTGTATTGGGCCGAAAATATATTTGGGTCAAGCCTTGGATTTTTTGGGCCTCAACAATTACTACATATTTTCTACACTCACAGTGTTTGTTAGCTCGCTATATAGTCAACTTAAATAAGTGATCATGCAATGCATTTCCTTCCAATTTTTTGTGATTAAGTAATAGATAATTGACTAAATAAACATCCTTAAAAGTTTCAAGAAAAATTTCCAAGTATTTCTTACAAATTCCATGGTTTTTATTCAACTTTTATTGATATCGATAATTTCCCGATATTTTCATCAAAATTTATGTATTTTTGGACCATCGATATTTCTGACCTTAATTATGGCTCACATAAATCGATTTCCCTCCCTACCCATACCTAATAAGCCATTATAATGCCAAAATTGGAGCCTAATAATAACCCAATTCCCTTGCAAATCAATTTCTCTCCATACTAAATCCTAAATAATTCTATAATGCAATCATCATTGAAGTCTAAATGTAGATGAACTAAAATATTCATTCAAATGAGAACATGTGATATATTTTCACGAAAAGTGGACGAAATATATCTTGGGTGGTAAATTGTAACTCTTTACCAAGTACTAGTAAAAATTAAAAGTTTAGATAGTAATTGCGCACATGCCAAGTACCAGTAGAAATTGAGAATAAGCTATTGGAAGATTGCCACAAGGCAAGGCGTACGTGTGTTTGCCCAAATGGGGGAATATAAGAATTTTGGGGCTTCACTTCACACACGTGTAGTGTTGCATTATAATTGGCGTAAAATTAATATGCTAACTATCCAATTAAAAATACTCGCAAATGTACGAATATATTGGAGTATAGATTTGTAAATATGAGGTCGTTCCCAAGAGGACTTGATAGTTTATAAACAAATCTAGTTTGAGTATGTTAAGAATACTTAATTTAAACACAATCACAAGAGATGAAACAAGAAAAGTGAAAGGAAAAATAGGGGAAAAGCGACCGGTTGTTTTGTACAGAGACGAAATGTCTCGGGAGAGGGAAAAAGCGACATATTGTTTTTATCAAAGTGACCGGTCATTTTACAAGAGGCTAATTTCCTCAAATTTCCAGCTTCGACCTATGTTCCTTTTTTGACTTGTAACTTTCCAATCATTAGGCCACATTTTATGTTCTTTATATGGTTGGATTCAGTATGAACAAATGAAGAACCCAACATAGACCAAATGTCGAAATAAGCTATAGAAGTGAGTAGGATTCAGTAAAAAGAACACTCAATGTTTCAAACAATAAACACAAAGGGGGAGGGGTTTGTGATTCAAGTTACCTAATTCTACTGCTTAGAATGTAATCGAACTCTAATTTTAACAAGATTAACAAATGTGATTATCAAAGTGTAATTCAATGGTGACAAACACTAGAGCATTCGGAATCCACCCTAAGTAATCCTACTCATGTCCATGGATACTAAAGTTATGAATTCTAGGTATATTGATGAAAATATTAGCAATCAAGACCGGGTTTAGTGGCTCAAGACGCATGATTCTCTCTAAAATAAGTAAGGTGCGTGTTTAGTGCTACAATACTCTTGCTTCCCATACAATAAATCTAGGTGTGCTTAGTACTTTGATCTAACCACATGAGGAAACCATTAAGATTGAAGAGAATATGAACATCACAAGAACCCTAATAGTATGGTGTTTACTTTAGGCATTCAAGAAACCAATTCACATGAAACTCACTTAGAAAGGATTAAATCGTTTGTTGCTAATTAGAAGTTGTGTTCTTGGGTATTTTACACAACTTCTCAATTATAGCTAGATGCATACAACCTAAGGTGATCAATCAAAGGAAGCAAACACATAATATATGATTAGTTTAGTGAAAGAGAATTCATGAAAAATATCTAGAAATCCATAAACTTAAAACATCAAAACAATAGAGTAATCATGTTTAGGGCTTCAACCTAAGCCGTAGTTATGAGGTTTAGTTCCTCATATTCATTACAAAAATAACTTAAAATAAACTTAGATAGAGTTTATAGATTTTGGATGAAGGGGGAAAGCTAAAGGCATTCAATGGTGGAAAAGCTTCTTCTTCTTCTTAAGAGCTTCTCCCTCTAATTGTGTAGAGATTTTCCTTGATATTGCTTGATAGCTAACCCTCTATGTGAATGAAATTTAATGGAGAGAAGCTAGATATTTTCCTCAGCATTACGTGAAAGTATTCCTCATGCATTATATGCAAGTAATCCCTTGCATCACGTGCAAGTAATTCCCTTGTGCAGACTCTAAGTCTCATCTCCTGTGTTACGCTCAATTCTATATCGGTTGGGAGAGTTGTGATCTTCCAATGGAGCTCAATTTCTGATATGCTACAGTCGACACCCATTAGAACAAGTTCCATGAAGAGCTCCACCTCATCCAAGGACTGGGACATGATGAAACAAGGCCAAGAAGTTGACCTACGAAAATGAGCAAAACGTAGTTTAAATTCAATATTGTATTTTTAGCTCAAATTCATTCCAACTAGAGTAAAACCTATAAAAACACAAAAAAGAAGTAAAATGCTATAAAATATCAAGAACTAACTCAAAAAGTTGGATGAATATTGTTATACCCACAAATATTCCAGTGGGTAACGTATGAAAATGCAAAACTCTAGTTTACTTTGGGACAAAGACAAGGATAAGGGACAAGGCATTCTTTGTGCATTCCTGGTATTTTATTCTTCTTCCAAGATTTCCCAAAAGAGAGAAAAAATATCATTTTCTACAAGCATCACAAGTTCTATTTATAGGAAGATTGAACAAGATAATTTACGAGCTGGTCACCTCGGCTCGGAGCCGAGCTGTCCATGTCACACCAATTTGTTAGGTGGCAAAAAGTCAGGGTTCACCCACGTCCTTTTCTCATGATGACTTTATGCTTTTACTAAGAGGCGGGTGTGGGCAGAGTAGCATGTCACGCTCGGCAGTAGTCCCATCTGGTCAAGTGGTGATTTAGGTGGTTTACACATGGCTTTTGAGAGGACATGGGCATACTTTATGAGGTGCGGCGAACTTGTGGTCAGAGGAGGTCTTGTCGTCGACGTGGTTGATTTGCATCCCTTGAAATTTCCCAAAGTTAGCTCCGAGACTGAGATAGAGGGCGGTTTGGTTATCTCCCGATGTGGTACGCAAGGTCCACGTGTTATACTTTTATTGGGTAGATGAGCTTGGTGTGTGCCGAGCTTGGTACGCAAGGTCCAACTCTCTAGGCAAGTCTCCTTGGGTGGGGAGTTGCCTTTGTCTCTGTCTGCCTAATAAGAATGTGTTCCAAACAGTCCGATCTGTTAGCCTTGACGAGCGGTTCGATTGGTCTACCTTGACAACCTTGATGAGTTATTTTTGGATCGAGTGGTCGGGTTAGTCCCCCAACTCCCTAGAGAAAGAGTACATTTCCTCAGGCAGGTGAAATGATTTGACAGGTGTCGTTTGCTCGGGTATTGTGCAATTGATTGGGGGTATGATGATTAGGTGTCTAGGGAAACGGAGTGATCGGGACTGCTAGTTTCACGTCGATTGATGGAATCAAAGAGAGTGCCACGCGTCGTGATAAAAAGGGGGATCGCAGACAGGATGGATGACAATGATTATGAGTCAGGGTCTTATATATAGGTCAATTTGGAGAGAATTTCCATTTCCGCCACTACGAGTTTTCAAAAGTTTTTGGCTTTTTGTTTCCGAGTGCTAGAAGGAAGGGTGATCCTGGTTTGTGGCAGCTAGGATATCGTGGCAGCTAGATGAGAGTCTTTCGCTCGTTTCTTTTTTTGTTTTTATGGTGAGAGGGAGAAAAGATAGTGAGAATGGCTATGGAAGAGGAGGGGGACAGTGGGTCCAGTAGGGGTAGTGTGAAATTTAGGATTTTAGACAAGGCCTGGCATCGGTTGGGTGATAGGCCGCTAGTGGGATTGATGGTCGGTGCTGGGGCGGGTCCTCTGTGATGGAAGTTCTGAGCTTGTTAAACGATTCTGAGGTAGAATAAGTGCCGGAGGAGAGGGAGGCCGAGGTGGAGCAAGTGCATGAGGTGTCTTTAGATGACGAAGAGAATCTCGATGGTCATCCTAATGTTGAGGCAGAGGTATCTGGAGATGGGGATGCCGAAGACCCTAATCGGCCTAGGGTGGACTTGGATGGAGTGCCATTAGAGGTGAGCACTGTGATAGGTTCAGGGGAGCTGTCATGCTTTTATAGGTGCCTATACATCCGTACTTTTATGAGGCCGGCCTAGTGGTCCTTGGTAACCAGTAGTACCGTGCGCAGAACAAGGTAGCGTGTAGTTCTTTGCTTGTCAAGGTCGAGAGTGCATTGCTCGGTGCTCTACTAGGGGTCGTAGTGCTCGACGAGATGGGCCGATAGACCGACCTCTACGGTATTACGACAGATCGAGGCCGGGGAGAAAGGGTTTCGCCCATCGAGGTATCTTTGTGTGATAAGATAGGCCCATAAGACTTTGAGCAAAAGTTTAGCCCAGTCCCCTTTCTTGACTCCTAGCTTTTTTTTGGAGTGTGCGCTTAATAATTTTGTTGATGGCCTGGACTTGGCCATTGGCTTGGGGATGCGCTAATGATGAGAAACAAAGAGAGCTGTTAAAATTTGAACTTAATTCTCGGAACTACGCATTATCAAATTGTCGGCTGTTGTCGGTAATAAGAACACGAGGTAGTCGAATCGGCAGACGATATTCTTCCATACAAAACTATGAACACGTGCCTCAGTGATGGTGGCGAGGGGCTCGGCCTCTACCCATTTGGTAAAATAGTCCTCCGCAACTATGGCAAATTTTGTCTAGCCTTTCCCTTCGGGCATGAGTCTGATTAGGTCTAGCCCCATTAGGTGAAGGGCCACGGGCTAGCCATAGCAATGAGCGGCTCTGGTGCTTGGTGTATGAGGTTAGAAAAAGGCGACACTGTTCGCACTTCTGGCTAGAAGTTGGATATTGGTCTTCAAGGAGGGCCAGAAATAGCCTCGGTGATTGGCTTTGATGGCCATGGTTCTAGATGCCAAATGATCCCCACAAATGTCCTCGTGGATCTCATGGAGAATCTTATATCCCTCCTCGAGTGATACACATCGTAGACAGGGCAAGGAAAATCTTCACTTATACAAGTGCTTGATTATGCAACTAGCGGGATGCCTTAATGTCGGAAGGAGAAATCCCATCTGCCATGTAGTTGTAGATAGGGGCCATCTAGTTGGGAGCAATGTCAACGAACATGGCCTCACTCCGATCTCTAGTGACGGTAGGTTTGGCGAGGTATTCAATTGGGATCAACTGTTTGATTCATCCGTCAAGGGCCGAGGCCAGTTGGGCCAAGGCATTGCTAGCTGTTTGGCTCGGGGAATCTGCGAGGTGGTAAAGTTTGTAAAAAGGGACACCAGACGTTGTGCTTCCTCCAAGTAGATCCCTATGATTTTTCTTTTGACCTAATAGGTGTTGTTGATCTGGTTCACGAAGAGCATCGAGTTGCTGTGCGCAGTCAATTTTTGGCTCCAAGGTTAGGGGCGAGGTGGAGCCCAATGAGTAGGGCCTCGTACTCGGCCTCAATGTTAATGGTCTTAAATTGAAAGTGAAAGGTGTACTCCACTTCGGTGTCATCTGGAGAAGTGAGCATGATCCCGGCACCACCCCCGGAGAAGTGCAAGTTTCTCGATTAGAGGTTACGTGTCTCGGCTTCTGTGAATGCTCTACTCACATAATACATGGCCGTTGTATGGCGTTGGTTTCTCTAATGAGAATTGAGCTGATGGTGGAGACGAAGACGGCTAGATAAACGCACATGGTCTCACCAGGCTCTGGTTTAGAAAGGACATAGGTAGCTCCCATGTGCGTTATTAGGCTTCGAAAGGCATCGTCATATTCTTCTTTTTAGTTGATTTGCCTTTTCACACCTCGTATGGCCTTGAAGAACGGCAGACATTGGTCGATGGGACTGTGAGATAAAACCATTTAGGGCAGCCACATGGCTGATGAGACTTTGTATTTCTTTTTGTTCTTAGGGGGAACCATTTCTACCAACGCTAGGACTTTTTCGAGGTTGGCCTCGATCCCTCACAGGCTAACCATGAACCCCAAGAACTTCCCTGACTCGACGCCGAAAACACATTTGGCGGGGTCAGCCACATTTTGTATTGTTGGAGGACTGCAAACATCTCGGCGAGGTGATTAACATGCTGGTCGATGGTGAGACTCTTGAAAAACATCTCATCCACATATACCTCGATGGACTAATCGAGGTATTTAGTGAACATCTGATTAACTAGTCGTTGGTACTTAGCGCTAGCATTTTTAAGCCCAAAGGGCATAATTTTGTAATCGTAGAGCTCCCGGTCAATGATGAATGAGGTGTCTTCTTCGTTGATGAGGTCCATTCTGATATGATTGTACCTAGAGTAGAAGTCTAGGAAGCTAAGGAAGGCAAAGCCTGTGGTGGCGTCGACCAGTGGGTCAATTTTGGGAATGGAAAACTGTGTTTAAGACAGGCTTTGTTAAGATCCGTGAAGTCCGTGCACATCCTCCATTTCTCAGGTGTCTTCCTGACCATGACTACGTTTGACACCCATTACAGTAATCCATCTTGTGGATGAAGCCGACCTCCCTGAACTTTTGGACTTCTTCCTTCATGGCAGAGTATCGGGCGTTATCGTATGGTGGACGCTTCTATCGAATAGACCGAGCCTCAGGGCTAATTCCTAAGTGATAGGTTATAACCAGGGGGTCAATGCTGGGCACGTTGACATGAGACCAAGCGAAGCAGTCCGTGTTTTTACGTAGAAAGATGATGAGGCTTATTCTTTCGGCTAGCTCCAGGTTCATCCCTATCTAGATCCGTTGGTCTAGATGCCTGTCAGAAATTACTATCGACTTTAGGTCTTCCAAGGGTTGTGGTCGGGGATATTCATCAGTCAGTCTTCGGAAGGTCGAAAGGCCCAACGTCAACGAGCGATAATGCAATGTTATATGAAGAGTCTTTAAGAGGGGTTGGCCAAAAATGGCGAAGTACGGGCTCGGGTGATTGACCACCACAAAGTGTGTCAGTGCTCCGACATGTACTGGGAACACTACTACAAAAAAGGAAAAAGACGACGGGAATTCACCGTTGTGTATTACGTTTTCAAATGGTCTTGGAATCCACCGACATCTTTTCCCTAACCAAACCACGACGCTAAATACCCGTCGTTGTTAAAATAAACAACGTCATCAACAAATAAAAACCGACGTCTTTGTACTGCAAAAAGAGACAAAAAAATAGTCGAGGATGAGAATAGACGACCAACTCTAACAAAAAACGTCGTTAAAAAGGCAACATATGACATATATTAACAGAACATGGCCGCAAGATACACATACAACGACGAGAAATAAATCTCAAAGCCATTAAATACACCTTTCATGACAAATAAAAATATGACGTCTTTAAATACATAATAGACGACGTTATTGACACCTACTACGTCACTACATTTCCAACAACCGTCGTGAAATAAATTTTCCACTTCGATTTTTCTATGAATGATGACGTGGAAATAGATGTTAGGTTCATTACTTACGACGCATGTATTTACAGAGACGACGTTGAAATGAATAAACAATGTCGGTTCCAAATAAATGAGAGCCGTATTACAGAATTTATACGTCATATTTTAAAATATAATCGTCGTCTAATAACTCTGAGACGGCATCGTTTCTCATTCCACCGCCGTGTAAAATAATTTTAAAGACACGATCTGAAAATAAATGATGTGGAAAAAATGTTGGGATCATTAATTATGACACATTAATTTATAAAGACGACGCTGTCGTCAATATACAACGTCGTTATCATGAAAAAGACAGCCGTATTTCATAATTTATACGTCACCATTAACAAAATTACCGTCGTCTAATTCATATTAGACGGCGTTGTTTATCCGAAATTCGCTGTATAAAGCAATTTTAACGACATTATCATAAGAAAAGAGACGTGGATACGTCAATATAACGTTGTTTTTTTTAAAGGAACGACGTCCAAATATATCATAACGTCGACAAATTTACCTATGGACTTCAAATACCGTCGTGAATTTATCTTTTCCACTTCATTTATGAAAGAACATGCGACGTGGTAAATTTATGACGACGTCATCTTTTGTAACGTTCATGTTAGATATCTCGTCTTTTAGACGTCGGTATTATGGGATTGGAGTCGTGTTATTTTGAATTACATGGCGGTGCTTTATGCTTCTCCGACGTCTTATTCTGAATAACTGTTTCACAATAGCGTCGTGGTTCTTCATTGTTATGTCGCTTTAAGACGTCGGTAAATATATTGCGGTCGTTGAATGCTCCAAAACGTCGTTTTTTATTAGAACATACATTTGTTTTTCACATTTTAATCAAGACCGTCGTGTTTGTAATGTGGAACCAGTAATTTTTGTACTGATTGTTTTGTGGCCAAAACCTGTATAATGAAAGTGAAGAAATCACATTACAATATATTACAAAATTAATGTCATACACTGCCAATTACATAAAGCATCATTCAATCCATATATCTTCACACCCATCTCGAATATTTTGGCTCCCTAACTCACCCACCACTTCATAAAATGTGTCAACATTTGGCATCCCTCTAGTAAATGGCTCACACTCAATTCTCACATCACCTAAGACATCATCACCAATAACATCATTATATTCTCTATTTGGCATTGATAACACTACCGACCAACCACGATGCGTTGGGTTGTCAACAAAAAATACTTGTTTGACTTGAGAAGCCAAAACAAATTGGTCATTCCTATGTCCAGTTTTACTCAAATCTACAAAGGTAAATCCAAGTTTGTCCACTACAAGACCAGAAGTACTATCTATCCAATTACACCTAAAGACTGGGATTGTAAACTTTTGGTAATCAAGGCCCCAAATTTCTTGAATGACACCATAGAAACCCATATATGAGAGAATTGAGTTTTTATCCTTGGCACTAGCAACTTGCATGGTATGTGCAAGTAAATAAACTCCACTATTTTGAGTTGTCCGCACATTATCTTGTGCCTTGATGTTGAATTTAATACCTTTAATAAGATAGCTCATATATAATGGCACTGCCATGTTTGGACCATTGCTAGCCACCTTAAATTTTCTGATACGCCATGATTGTCTTCCTCATTAAGTTCACTTTGAACCTACAAATTAATCATAACTTAATTCAATCTAACATAGAAAGAAGAAAATTAAAAGTCCAATATGTTATTCAATAACGTATACCTTGAAGCATAGCCATTGAATGAAAGTGCTATTGTGCTTATCCTGCAGCCACTTTGTTCTCTTTCTAAATTTTGGATAAACGGTCTTGATGTGGATCATATATTCCCTACTTGACACGAAAAATTCAAGCATTACGGTCCCAAACATATAAGATAAACATAAAAAATAATCTAAAATGGAAACTTAAAGAATAAAACTCATACGTACTCGATATAAGGTAGGACTTTCTCCGTATTCTCCAAGACATATAGATGTGCTTGGTTCAACAGGTCTCGATCAACTACGCTCACTGTGCAACCTGATAATGGCTTTGAAACTCCCATCTTTTGGCTTGAAGGCACTCCAACTGTACTAACATCAGATAAATGCTCAGTACAAAACTCTATAGCTTCTTCAGCTATATACCGCTCAGCAATGCAACCTTTGGGATGAGTACGATTCTGAACATACCCCTTTAGCACTTTCATATATCTTTCAAACGGATACATCCATCTAAAATATACTGGCCCACATAGACAAACTTCTCTGACAAGATGTACTACTAGATGAACCATGATATCAAAGAATGAAGGGGGAAAGTACTTCTCAAGCAAACACAAAGTAACTACTACATCTTCTTCCAACTTATCTAGCTTGGAAACATCAACAGTCTTTGCACATATAACATTGAAGAAGAACCATAAACGAGTTATTGCATACCTTGTAGGCTTCTCCAAAACAGAACGAATTGCCACAGGGAGCATTAAGGTATGACAATCATGTGATTTAAGGCCAAGAAGTCTTGAATCTTGTAAAGATACAAGATTTTTTATATTTGAAGAATAATCTTTAGGGACCTTCATACCATAGAAAGAATTGCAAACCTATCTCTTCTTTGCTCTTGACAAATTCCAAGGTCCTGGGAGGCAAACGAGTACGTCTTTCTCCATACTCGGGTTGCAAATCAGTTTTGACCCCCATGTTCAATAAATTTAATCGAGCAGCAATCCCATCTTTATTTTTTCCAGGGATCTCCAGCAATGTACCAATGATACTATCGCAAACATTCTTCTCAATGTGCATAACATCTAGGACATGCCTCATAGGAAGGTATTTCCAATACTCGAGATCAAAGAATATTGATTTCTTCTTCCAACAAACTCTGTCACCATCTTCAACCATATGCAACACTTTTTCTTCGGTTAATGGCTCGGGAGGTGTGCCATATTCAGGTTTCCTATTAAAAGCTGCACGTTGCCTCCTATATGGATGATTGATTGGTAACCATTTTCTATGCCCAATGTAACAAATTTTGTGGCCATTTTTCAACCTGTGACTAGGTGTATCATCGCCGCATATTGGACAAGCTTTATATCCTTTAACAACACAACCAGATAAGTTTCCATAGGCAGGGAAATCATTAATTGTCCACATTAATGCAGCTCTGAGTGTAAAGTATTCTCCATTATATGCATCATACACTCCTCTAATCCCATCCCACAAAGATTTTAAATCATCAATCAAAGGCTCCAAGTAGTTGTCTATATCATTTCCGGGTTGTTTAGGACCGGAAATCAATAAGGTCAACATCATGAACTTTCGTTTCATGCACAACCATGGAGGGAAATTATATGTAACTAAGATAACTGGACCAGCAACTATATCTGTTACTTAGAGAACTGTGGGGATTGAATCCATCAGATGAAAGAGCCAATCTCAAGTTTCTCGGCTCATTACCAAACTCGAGCCATTTATCGTCAAGAAGTTTCCAAGACGGGGAATCCGCCGAACGAGACATCTGACCGTCAATTGATTTTCTAGTAGCATGCCAAGTCAAACTCTTAGCTGTTTCATGTGATCGAAACATCCTTTTAAACCTTGGAATTGGAGGAAAATACCACACCACCTTCGCTGGCACACCCTCTTTCAAGATTGAATCTTTGCCTTCCTTCCACCTTGAGATACCACAAGTAGGACAATTTGTTGAATCCTCATACTCATTCCTATACAAGATGCAATCATTAGGGCATGCGTGCATTTTCTCATAACTCAGCCCCAATGCACACAAAGTCTTTTTGCCTCATACATAGAGGCAGTCATATTTCATACGAAGCAAATCGCCTTGAAGTATCAATAATTCTGTAAAACAGACATCACTCATCCCATGTTTTGCCTTCAAATTATACAACTTCACTAATGCCGATAACTTCGTGTACTTTCTACAACCAGGGTACAATGTTTGATCTCCATCTCCAATCACATTGGCAAACTCATAAGGATCAGATCCAAAATCACCAAAATCATTATCATCCATCTCTATTTCTTCAGACACAAAACTGTACCTACTATGGTCATCATCTTCTTCAACATTTCTACTAGAATTAGTAGTTGCTTTCCAAGGTTCTCCGTGAAATGTCTAATTCTTATAGCTTTGGTCAACTCCATTAAAGTATAAGTGATTCCTTATAATTCCAACCCCAAACAATTTCAAATTAATACATTTAACACATGGACAACGGATATGTGATGTAGTTACCAGATTTTCTACAGAAAAGTTCAAAAATGCTTCCACTCCTAACTCATATGCCTTCGATCTTCTATCCGAGTGCATCCATGGCTTATCCATCTCCGACATTATACCCTATTACATATAATAAAGTGAAAAGACAAGCAATGACCATCACTATAGCAGATTATATAAAGTTCTAATAGCAAGTAATATATAACACATACGACGGTTTTTAAACAAAAACAGACGTATTTGACATATATAGACGACGGATTTTCAACAAACGTTGTCTAATTATAACCACGATGGTAGTTAAAGAACACCATCGTGTATAAGTAATACAAACGACGGTTTATGAAAAAACCGTCGTAGTATGCCTACAAACGCGTCGATATCCCAGTTTATTTTCAAGATCCCAAAACGCTATTAAGAACACAACATATACATGAAACCAAGCATGAAACCAACATATACATGAAACCAAGCATGAAACCAACATATACAAAGCATGAAAACAATAAATCTATTCCCAATTCAACATAACAGAGAGTGATTAAAAGATCCGACAAAATTAAATCTATTCCCTATTCAACATAACAGAGAGTGATCAAGAAAACATTAAACAGAAAATCCATGAACCTATACCTCCAACAACATTATTAACAGATCGCAAAACATATATCTAAAACCCTTTAATGAAACAACCTAATATCATTCAATGAATTTACAAGGGGAAGATAGGGTTTGTACTTACAGGTTGGCAGAGCTCACAGATTATGGCCTACTTGGATTCGACAGAGCCTGGAGAGCCCAACTTTGAATTAGAGATGAAGTGAGAGAGCGAAATGTTATGTTGCGCAAAATCTGAAAATTTTAGGGTTCAGGGTTAGAAGTATAAAACTAAGAGCCAAATCTGAAAATTTTAGGTTGCGCGAAATTTTTAGAAAGCGCGCTCTTTAAAACATCGACGAAAAAAACAACCGCGTTAAAAGTTCACTTTAAACATGACGCTTATTACATTAAAGACGTCATGGTAAAACTATGTACGACGCAAAATCAAACAGAAGTCGTCAAAACTAAGAAAAACCATGTCGAAAGTTCTACCAAAACCGACGTAAATATAGTATTCCACGACACAAACACTTAATGTAACACCGTTTATTTTGAAGAAACCACGTCGGTATCATCACTTTCGTTGGCCACGTCGGTACACCTTTGTTATCGTCGCTATCATCACTTTCGGTTTCCCAATCCTCCTCCTCATCACTTTCGTAGTTCGGGCCCAATGGAACATCGTATCGCGGAAGATCACCGAGGTCAATTGTAATTGACTGAATTGGTATTTCGATTGAAGACACTCCTTGGACCTGAAATGGTTCTTGTATAACATTTGTATCTCGAAGTATTTCTGCATCATTTTCCATGGAAGACTCCAAACGTTGGTTAGGGACATCATTTTCCATAGCATACACATTCCTCTGATCCATCTGCTGAACAACTTTCCAACCGCTCTCGGCTTTAGGGTCATCTAGATACACAATCTGTTTTGCTATGTTTTGCTATGTTTGCATGTTCTGTTAATGTTCACTGATACTAAGCTATGGTCGATTTTAACACTTCCCTACCTATTTGGGTTTGTATCAAACCGTCGACACTTAAACATGATCACTTGGTATCGGTCTTTGTAAAGCAATTGCACGACCGTTGTTAGTTTGCCATAGAAATCAATGTCCGTACTTTCGCCTCCACTTGGGACATGGACACCGCTGTTTTGCGTACACAACTTGTCATCTCGTGCAGTCCCCAAAAACTTGATGCTGTTAACATGGCAACCCGAGAATAATTCAGCCCGAATCGGGCCGAACGCCAAGTTATATTACTCTTCACTGTAAGTGGGGGAATTCGATGATTTCAACTTGTTGACCTAATGTTATACAAAAACATTCACATGTTAGTTTGAGAACATTAAATAATACAATATATATCTCAAATACAAAACACTATTAACTTACAGTTTTCAAAATCCATTGTGGAAACAATTCACGGTGTTTCATGGCATATAAATGTGATGGATGTTCTCGCTTCATCATCTCTTCATGCTCATCTAAGTATGCCATTATCTCATCACAATTGTTCAGTACGAATGAATGTGCTACCTCCATGTCATTTATGGAAAACGACTCTCCTCGTACAGGATCTCCAATGGTCGTGCCCTTTGGGCAAAAACATAAAATTTCTCATTTCTCACACCTCCGTCATTATTGTGCCGAGGACGATTGAAAGCCGTGTCCAAATCTTGTAAATACATTCCACAGAAAGTAAGCAACTCATATTGAACCCAAGCCTCTATAATTGACCCTTCGGGCTTCGCCTGTTGCGTCTTTTTTCAGCTCTTCGAGCAGCCTGCGAAAATAAAACGATACGATACAAATTATGAGGATTATATACCTTTCTATTGGATACATCCAACGATAGTTGACAGGACCAGCAAGCAATGCCTCTTCTGGCAAATGAACCATCACGTGGATTATACTTGTGAAGAAAGCTGGAGGGAATATCATCTCAAACTTGCATAGGACTTGGACAATGTCATGGCACAACTGAAACATGCCCGTCTTTCGCAATGTCTTTGCCGTCAGTTGGGAAAAAAATATGGACAACAATATGATCAGCTTCACTACATCGTCCGACAATAGGTGTCGAATACCCACAGGAAGTAAGCGTTGCATAAACACATGGCAGTCATGGCTCTTAACTCCAGTAAATTTACCCTCATCAACATTCACGCAACGCATGATATTAGAAGCATACCCATCGGGAAACTTTACCGACGATGCAAACTTTAGAAAATCTTTTTTGTAATTCGGTTTCATGGAAAAAAATGCCAGATCCCTTCTAGCTTTATCACCATCCCTGTTCATCCATAAACCTCTTCGTATGCCCATTCTTTCCAAATCAAGATGAGCTTTGATTGTGTCCTTTGTCTTGCCCTCGATGTCTAGAATCGTACCCATCAATGTGTCAAACACATTTTTCTCAACATGCATAACGTCGAGATTGTGCCTCAATTTTAGTTTCGACCAATATAAGAGCTCCAAGAACATAGACTTGTGCGTCCAGTTCATACGTGTAGAAGGTCTAGTCCGACTAACTGTTTTCCTGAACAGAGCAAAATCCAAGCAGTTAAGTGTTCCAAGATGTCATCACCAGACCATTCTCTAGGTCTGAGGTGATGCTCTGTGTTCCCGTCGAACTCTTTATCTTTTTCCCGCCATTTGTGGTCCCATGGCAACCATCTTCGATGACCAAGATAAAAAACTTTTCCGGCATGCCAACTAGAAGTTACATCTTCCTTGCATATAGGGCATGCCATATAACCCTTTGTGCTCCACCCAGAAACCATTGCATATGCAGGAAAATCATTCACAATCCACATCACTCCTGCCCGCAAAGTGAACACCTTCCCAGTGGATTTATCGTACGTGCGCACACCGTTTGCCCATAAATCCTTGAGCTCATCAACCAACGGCCTTAAGTAAACATCGATTGACCTGCCAGGATCCTCAGTTATCAAAATAGTCATCATCATGTACTTTTTTCATGCATTTCCAAGGCGGCAAATTATATGGAAATACGAAAATCGGCCAAGTGCTGTGGTGTTGGTTTAGAACCCCGTACGGATTGAATTCATCAATGGCAAGTCCCAATCTAACATTTCGGGGATTAGCAGCAAAGTCGGGGAACGTTCGATCGAACTCTTTCCATGCTTCCCCATCGCAGGATGCCGCATCACATCGTCGTCTACCCGTTTTTCTTTATGTCATCTCATGTCGTGGCAGTATGCGTCGACATATACAATCGTTGCAGCCTAGGTTTCAGAGGCAGATAATGCATAACTTTTTGTGGGATCTTAATCGTTCTATTCTGAGATGTCATTTTGAACCTCGACTCATTACATATAGGGCATGTATCCAATGTTTCATACTCTTTGTAGAATAACATGCAATTGTTTTTGCAAGCGTGAATTTTTTCATAACCCAATCCAAGACCATTCAACACATTCTGCACGTGTTTATGGTTTTTCGGCAAACAATTGTCCGTCGGAAGCATTCTCTTGAAAACCCCTAAAAAGTAATTGAAACACAGGTTCGACATACGATATTTTATTTTTCCGTGCATTAGCTCTATAATGCCGTGAGAAAGAAAAGCTCTCGCACCCGGGTATAACTCTTGGTTGACATTTTTAACAGTTTCTCATATTGTTCGAACTCTGCACTGTCCATTGGTGTAGGCATGTCATCTTCCCCTTCCTGATTGATGTTCGTCGATGCAAATGGAAAAACATCGTTTATAATGTCCATGACTTGTTCATTAGGATCCACAATAGGTTCAACATTGTCCACTCTTGTGGAATTTGAAGACGAAGCATTGTCTAATTGTTCCCCGTGAAGGTTCCAAATGCTATATGTCTCAATCATTCCATTCCTTACTAAATGAAATCCAACATTTTCAATTGTCTCCCATAACGTGTTGTTACACCTCCTATAAGGACAACGGATTCTAATTGCACCCGGGTTGTGTCTATGTGCAAACTCAATAAAATCCTCAATTTCATCCAAGTATTCGTCTGTGCATCTATTCGGGTTCTGTATCCATAGCCTGCTCATAATTCTTGGAGCCACAATCACAACACAACAATCACAACAACTTCATATGAAGTTATAATGTCACCTTATGCCTCCGGTAAGGGTCCTATCCCATTCGGGAATGCAGCGTAACCTACGGCTACATGAGATTAGATTTCGACGTGGAAGAATTTCAGACATCTCGTCATAGATTCTTGAGGTGGGCATAAGTATAAATACCTACGTACCACCCGAAGAACGTACCGAGATAACACCAAAATTTCCACAATCGAAACCTAGTCCTGTAGTCGTAGATTACGTGACAACACTATGCATTACCAAACTGTCCAAATAATGGGACAATTCAAGAATTAATTGGACCGCAGTCATGCTTTACGCATCCATGCACGACATCCAACTAATCTCGAAAGGGAAACTAAGTTTTAATACAATAAAAAACAAAGTACGAAGTTAATTTCAATTAACTTCGTACATCACAACACATTGTGCTACGTGACGGACAATTTAACAACATAATATAAATATAATTTCACAACAAAAAATATAAAAATAATCAAATACCTTCTCAATCGTTTTCCACCAATCGCTAATTACAATTATCCCTAAAGACAACAAAATTAATTGCGTTAGTGTGAATTTAAATTAATACTTTCAAACTAACGACTTCAAATACATACCTAATGACCGTAGTCAACTCCCAGCATAGCGTGCGCAATGATGCAGAGGCGAGGCGAGCAGTTTTTGTTTTGAAGTGCGCCTGCAATGGCGAGAATCCGGCATATGAAGAAAAGAGTTTCACGCATGCGAACCCATAATTCGTCACCCAAAAAATCTTATTCCGTTGTGCAAACGGCATGGGTTAAATCACGCAAAACCCCAATCTTGTCGCCCATGTGTTCCGTTTTCGCCCAAAATAAATTTTTCGTCCGCAACCGTGTCGACATCCGGCTTTTACGCGACGTAAAGTTTCGTCGCCAAAACAAATTTTCCGTCCCGCAACCGTGCGACATCAGCTTTGCGTGGACGCAATGGTTTGTCGTCGCGCAAAAGACGATTGTTGTCACGCAAAATTAAGTTTCCGTCACGCATGACCGGGCCGACATCAACCTTTAAGCGACGCTACCAGTTTCCGTCGCGCAAGCTATAAGCCCAATTTTTTGCGCGACGATAAACCTTATCGTAGCGCAAAGTGTTCTTTTGCGATGAGTGTTGTCGTCGCGCAAGTGTTTGGCGCCAGATAAAAAAATTGGCGGTTTTTATTTCGTCGTGCTAATTGTTTTTGCGCGACGATATATGTTGTCGCCCAATGTTTTGGCACCATAAAATCTTTCCCTCTTTTTTGTTCCTCACTTTGTGCGACGATGGTGGGTTGCGTCGCGCAGAGTTCTCTTGCACGACAGAATATATTTGTCGTGCAAATTTTTCCTAGTTTGTGCGACGAATGAATTTTTCCGTCACATAATTATGTCTTGCGAGACGAATGTTTCTTCGTTGCGCAAAATACCGTCGCGCAAATAGTAAAATGTAGTAGTGATAGTCATCAACAAAGAGAAGAAAGTATTTCTTGCCATTAAAAGATGGTGTTCGAGTCGACCTACATATATTTGCATTTACCAACTCAAGAGGGGCTCTTGCTTTCCATGTTGATTGTGAAAATGGTAAGCGGTGAAATTTTTCAAAAATACAACCTTCACATATTTCTTTCTCAGACTGAACGGAAGGAAGGCCAACCACCATATCTTTCTGATGTAAGAGCTGTAGACTCATTTGATTTAGATGTCTGTATCTCATATGCCACAATAGTGATTCTTCTACATTTTCAACTTCCAAAACATAGTTTTCTTTTGATATCATGATCAACAGAAAGACTTTGTTTGCCATCATTTTTATCTTAGCCACTACATTGTTTTTCTTTTTGTCAGAAATAACACAGTGATCATCATCAAATTTAATAGAGAAGCCTTTTTGTAGGAGCTGTCCTACACTTAATAAATTTTGTGCCAAGTTAGGAACATATAGCACATCATAGATTAGTTTTGGTGTACCTTCTCGAGTTTGAACAGAGATAATACCCTAGCCTTCCACGTTGTGAAGCTTTCCATCTCCGAGCTTGACTTGTGAATTCACATTTTCTTCAAATTTGATAAAACATTGTCTGTTTCCCGTCATGTGGTTACTGCATCCACTATCCACGTACCATATATCTTGTGGTTCTTGATGAGAACTAAGACATGTATAAAATAGTTGCTCTGGAGAGTCATTATTTTCTGTGAAATTGGATTCATTATTTTTTTGATATCTACAATCTCTTTGAGAATGGTTGGGTATTCTGCATCGGGTACACCTATACCGACAATCTGCACTTTTGTGCCCAGTCTTCTTACAAACATGACATTCAAGGATAAGGTTACATTCTGGTTGTTTTGATGGCTGCATCCTTGCTAATTGTTGTTATTATAGTTGCCTTTGTTGTAATTCTTCTGCCAATGAGATTCTCCTTTACTTTTTCTGTTTTGGGACTTTTGAGATTCTCCTTTTTGTTTGTCTTCTTTCTCCTTTGAATCCAATTTGGATTGAAAAGCTTGCTCCAAGGATTGGTATGCAGACCTATTAATCCTTTTTTCATGTGCTTCCAAAGAACCAATTAGTTCATGGAGTGAAAGTGCAGTGAGATCTTTTGACTCCTCTATTTCTGCAACAACATGATGGAACTTTGGCAATAGACTGTGTAGAGTTTTCTCTACAATTTTCTTGTCTGGAATTGTATCCCCATAACTTCTAATTTGGTTAACAATTCCAGAAACTTTTGTGAAGAAAACCTGAATGGACTCATTCTCCTTCAGTAATAAATTATCACACTCTCGCCACAAGGATTGGAGTTTGATGGAGATCACTTTTTGTGAACCTTGGAACTCAATTTTGAGTATTTCCCAAGCATTTTTTGATGTAGTTGCAGAAAGTAATCTTGGAAAGAGATTTTTGCTTACTCCCTGTTGAATTAGGAATAAAGCCTTGGCATCTCTTTTCCTATTTCTTTAAGTGCTGGCTGCGATTCCGGTGTCGCTTTACCCGTCCAAGTTTTTTCCGGTTCCTCGTAACCATCTTCTACAAGATCCCAAAGATCTTAAGAGATGAACAAGGTCTTTATTTGTAGGCTCCAATATTCATAATTCTCTCCATCGAAAATAGGCATTAAATTTTGAATATTTCCAATGGTTGAGGAATTTGAACTTGATGCCATGATTAACACAATGGAGGGATCGACTGGCTCTGATATACCAAATTTGTTGGAGAAAGATGGATATGAGAGAATTTGGAAGAGAGTTTTAAACAGAAAAACTAAAGCTTTATTGATTTCCTAAAATTGATTACAACACTAGGCCATCTTATTGGCTATTTATAATAACATTCAAATCTTTTCATAACAGACATAACTCTTGGATTAGTTCCAAGAGTTGCAGACACAACTCTAGACTTCTAATGAGATACCACTCTTTCTAAACATAGCTCTTCTCAAGAGACACAACTCTACTTAACAACTGATACATCTTACAAGGGGAAAATGCCTTACGTTTAACAGAACCAAAGTTATTCAACTTACTAATGGGGTGTGTAAACTGGTGTTGAGACAGCAAAAGCATGAGCAGGAAGCTCAGTATAGTCAGCCGACCTCGACAATTTTACCCTTCAACAAACTCTCTAGATAACTTTATATGCCTTATATACTCAATCGACACATATAGGAGCTCCTTTAGCCTATTATACAATCATATCATAATCCTTAAGCACAGGGACCGATATTCTAGTGCTGGAGTAGGAGAGGGTGGGAGGTGGGGGGCGGGGCGGCAACATGCATTAATTTAACAAAAAATTCACCGTCATACACATCACCCATTAGACAAGCAACCAGTAACGGAGCTAGAAACTTTGATAGAAGAGGCATCTCAAATATTAAAATATATTTTTCTTATGGTGACATTTGAACTAATTTTTTACGTGATACTAAATTCCTAAATTTGATTACTATATTATTTTACATATCACATTAACTATCTATTTATCATTGATACTAGCAAAAGATATTGACTCAAATTAAATGTACTTTGTCAGATATACAAAGATTTGATAATAAAAGGTTTGTAGTTGTGTTAAGAAAACAAAGGTCTCAAGAAAGTTTAGAGGGGAGCATAGGATCCCCCAACGCCCTAGCTCCCTCTCCGCCCCGGACTATATCATGCTATATAATCCAACTCACCAAATGAATATAATAGAAGAATGAATGTCCCAACATATCGTATGGTACAAGGTATTAAACCCTTCTTTGGTGACTGATCCCAAATATTTCTTGTGTACAAACAAAATAATTAAAACTGCCAGACAAAATCATATCCGCAGCATGTCAAAAACAGAATATACAATGAGACCTGTGGTGGAGAATAGGAAGTTTTACTCATTCACGCCGTCCAATAGGTTTTACAATAACTATAAAGAGTTTATACAATGCGGAGGAGTCCAATGGCAACATCAAATTCTCATACGGTATATCTCAATTCACATGGCTAAAGAAATTCTGGAATTACTATGATAAGCCTAAAAAACGCAATAATCGTCTTATAATATTCTTGCAGTTGTATTTGATGTTGCCAAAGTTTTGTATCCCAACTTTTCGGGAATTAACTGCTATAATTGTGTTCTTATAAATGTCGTGACTGATACCTTCGTTTTTGTGGAAGCCCTCGTTTCCTTCACAGCCACCTTCAGCTTGGCCGGCATTGATGTTGACGTTGTGAAAGTTGAACATCCCAACATTTGAGGATTGATTTTGTGCTGTAATTTCATTGTTAGAAATTATGGATTCGTTGGTGCTGCCACCTTGGCCTTGGGCGGAACTCGAGCTACCTGCTGCTTTGCCTTGATTTTTAGTACTAGTAGACTTGAAGTTGATGTTGCTGTTGCCAAAGTTTTCAAACCCAACGTTTGTGGATTTATTGTCTGCGGTAATTTTATTACAATCAATGTTGTGACAGATACCTTTGTTTTTGTGGAAGCCCTCGTTTCCTTCAGAGCCACCTTCAGCTTGGCCGGCATTGATGTTGACGTTGTGAAAGTTGAATTTCCCGACGTATGAGGATCCATTGCGTGCTGTAATTTTTTTGTTATAAATTATGGATTGGTTGGTGCTGCCCCCTTGACCTTGGGCGGAACTCGAGCCACGTGCTGTATTTTTATAAATATTGGATTGGCTGATTCCACCACCTTTGGGTTTCTTTCCTCTTCCACCACCTTGGCCTTGGGCGGCGTTGCTCCCGTTGACATCTGAGTAGGGAGGCTCAAAAATCCCAACATCCGCTGCGTGATCGGGGTTCATAATTTCATTTGTGGCACTATATCTGTTGCTGCCGTCGTCTTCTTTCATTTCTGGCTGGAGGTTTAATAGACAACAGGTACACAAACAAGATAAATTTTAATCATAATTCTATTCAAATTTTAAAAGATCAGAAACGATATTTGGATTACAAAAATCCTACAAAGCAGGAATCAGATTCAGCAAGGACTAACAAAAATAAAAAATAAAAACCATGAGTAACTGAGGGGAAATCTTCCAAATAAAAATAATAATTAGAAGAAAAAAATTGTGTTATAAGTCCTGAAAATTTTAAGAATTAACAAACCGAGACAAAATTTTACATCTTCTAGCAAAAGCAAATCTTGTTCTCTCACCCCTCTCTTTTGGATGATCTGCTTTAAATACCTAGACACTAAATTTATTCAATGAAGACCCAAGCCCTAATTCTGTTCATTGAACACCAAACCCCTAATTTGATAGAATGGAAGCCACAATAAAGCAGAAAAATGAAAGAAAAATCGACATAAGTAACTCATAATTCCAAAAATGAAACAAAAAATTAGAAGAAAAAAATTGGAAAGACATACCAACTGTGTGGCCTGGGTCTATAGCTTCGATTCGACCAACGAAGCAGAAAATGACTGTGAGGTGTGGATGGAGTTTGGACTGAGAGCAAAAAAATGACTGTCCTTCCTTCCTTTCTCCCACTTTTATTTCTTCTTCTTTTTAGTTAATGAAATTTTTGGTTTTGCACTAAAGATAATAGAACGGCAAAATCATACATTAACAGTGAGTTGAGGAGAAGAGTTTTTCTTTTGTCAAACTGTATAATGGGTGGGTTAAGGTTTTTTTCATAAGTCCTTAGAAGTCTTTTATAAAGGGATAAATTTGTGTTTAAAATTCTAAAAATAAAGTGGAAAGGAAAATAGAACATGGGGCTGAAATAGCTGCATTTTATATTAATACTAGAGTCAAAAGAGTGTACAACTAGTCGGCAAGGGAGCCCATCAGAATCATTGCCTGTAATTCTTATAAGAAGATTACTAGCCTCTTCAGACGCTGCTTTGCTGTGAGAGGCCTTTTTTAATAAAAAAATTAAAATTTATTTTAGAATTAAAAGAGATAATGGGTAGTTGTGTTCTATAAAAATAAGATTCATTATTTTTCTTTTAATTTTAATTTTTTAATATAAAAATGTGTGAATTTACCATATTATCCTCATTTAATTAATAATTTTAATCCTTAATGTTTGGATTAACAGAGGATATTTTCTAGTATTTTGAATGTTTCACCATTCTCTGCTTTTTGTTTTATATATATAGATAATATCCCACAAAATAAGTGACACAATTAAGAAAACAATAATGAATTTATGGGCTAGTGTGATCCCAGGCCTCCACTCCACTTTTTACCTCTTCTATTTGTATATTATATATGATATATAATATTATAAAATATTACATTAGTTTTAGAATATGTCTTTTTGTCTACAAATTAACTATAAAATTTCTTGATATCTCTTCTACTTTTCTCCCTTAAATCTTCTAGGTTAATTTATGATATTTGCACTAAAAACTCCCAAAGTTTTAACCTTTCTTTCTCTTCCTCTTTTGTTTAAAGCTTTGTGAATTTTTTATCTTCCTCAAATTTTTTTTTTCATGTATGAGTTGGGTACCTTAATATATATTGCGCTTTATGAACTCAATTTTTTTTTTCTCTATTTGTGTTCAGTTTTGGAATATAAATGATTAATTTTTAAGTCTTTGCATAGATGAGTATCTAACCAATTTAAAATATGAAATGCATGATAATTATGAAGAGAAGACAAGTTTTATGAAGGGCTCCTCTAATGTGAAATCCGAGCTCCGTCACTATTACTTAGCATTAATATACTTATGGCATGGAGAAGAAGAAAGAATACAGAAATATAAGATAAATAAGATTCAAATTCAGATATGGTGGCCATGGTGGCCATACATCTCCAAACCCTTCCGCTGCGTAATCGCACGGGAAACTCCAAGCCTCGCGTTTCTTGCTTACTTATTTATTTGTTTATTTATTTTTTGCCAACTATCATTTTTTGTTTTTCTTACTCACCATTAATATATAAAAGGAAAAAAAAAAAGCTAGAACAAGAAGACTATAAGAAGAAATGGTACGCTCGATTTCTTGTAGTACTGGTTGCCAACTTTGCTAATC
The DNA here is from genome assembly GCF_029339155.1 of Prunus mume. Lineage (NCBI taxonomy): Eukaryota > Viridiplantae > Streptophyta > Magnoliopsida > Rosales > Rosaceae > Prunus > Prunus mume. The sequence goes on from NC_142699.1 coordinate 42,305,347, forward strand.
CCTGCACGCTTGCATAGTTTGAATAAATGCTACTGCCACCAATGTTGTGGTTTTGACCCCTTCTTGCTTGATGAACATCAACATCACCTTCACCTTCACCTTCATGATATTCATTGCAAGTGTCACGAATACCAACATCTGTGCGATGATTTCATTCTCAAGAATGTTGAAGGTTTCATTGCTTTCATTAGTATTTTCTGCCTCACTACTATTTTCGTTGTGCTGGAGCTCTTGTTCAGTTCTTTCTTCTTGGCGCTCTTGTTCAAAAAGCGTTCTAGGGTGACCAGAAAAACAGTTTCTTAGACTCTCTGTTTGGGCCAAAAGCAACCACGCACCGGCCCATTTCTCAGAAAGGCCCACGAAACAGAAAAAAAACGGAGGACTAGGCTTTGAGTTCAAAAAAGAGGAAGCCCAAAAAGCCAAAATCTAGAAACCCATGATCTTTCTTGCAAATCAACCACCAAAAATAGATAAATAGAAATTGAAAGAAGTTTGATGGGGCCCAGCTGTTGGTTCACCATTAAAATCTCAAAGTCCAAAGTGCAAAGATAGCAAAGATCTTTTTTGGAAAGCCTATTTTCAGAATTCATGTGACTACCTGACTTAGAAAGAGTCAACAATTTCAACTATCATAGGGGAAGTGATTAAGAATTAAATGAAAGCAGGTCATTTGGCAAGAAAATTTATCTGAAATCCTTTTTTTTACAATTCTACGTCAGAAAAGGTGATCCTTCCAAGAGATAAGCAAGCTACAAACTTAAAAAGAGATAAGCAGGAAACAAGGAGTGGTTCAAATTGGAAGATCAAACTAACCATCACGGATGAACTCTTATAGGGGCAATTGGAATTAAAGAGGGGTTAAGCCCTCTTTTAGGAAAAACAAGGAAGTGATCTGAAGAATTGACTATTGAGAACTTATCTGCCATAATTGACAAAACCATTTTTTTTTTCTTTCCATTAAAAATGGAAGATCCTGCTTTCTAGAAAATCTGCCGCCCATTTTTAAAGGATTAAAAATTCTATTCCAGCACTCCTATAAAAATAAAGAGAGGATGAATAGAGCAAAGGGGACTCAACTCAACTGTAAACACGAATTTCCTGCGACAAATGAGACAAGAACACGTGTACAAAATAATATTTGTATTTATGAAATTTAGGGTTACAATCTCTGTATTGAATCCTCTGATTCGATCTCCAAAATGTATAAAGAAAATTTGTGTTTGATGCAAGGGTCGTAGAGACTTGATCTTGATCAAACGGGTAGCACAAGGCTTGTTTGGTGTTTGGGATTTTCTAGGGTGGAGGAACCGACACGTATTTGTTGTGCTTGGTGGCTCTTCCCAAGTGTAGGTGAAGAATGCAGGGAGTTTTCTGCTTCTTCTCAATGCTAGGTTTTTCTGGCCTTTTCTTTCGTCTTGAAGCCTCCTATTTATAGGCTTTTGTAGGGTGCTTGACCTAAATAACTTTCCCTATTTAAAACCTTGTTTTGTAGGATTTTGATTTGATTTAAATCAATTCCCATAATCTGGCAATTTTAACCAGATTATCTTTAATTGATTGACCTGATTAATATTTGATTTAAGTCAAGGTCAATCACAGAAGATTCTTTTCCTTAATTTTGTCTTCATCTTGAACCGTTTGATGCATTCCGTCGGATGTCGCCATGTGTCACCTTTTTGACAACTAATCCAATTTTGATGAGTCACATGCCACATGGGCGAATTATGGGGCCCACAATTTAATCCACCAAACCCTAATTATTTTCTCGTCCAATGGGATTTATTACACCAAAATTTCATTGTCTACATCAACAATCAATCAAACAACCAAAAATCAACCAAAGGCAAAAAAAACTCAAAATGATCACTTAATCACTGAGAACCTTCAAACAAACGGGAGCAATCAAAAGCTCTCTCTTAAACCACAAAAGAAGCTAGCTATAGATTAGAACTTCCAAGTTCATACTTAGAAAAATAAGTCATTCAAAACGAGACTTTTCTCATTACAAAATTTGGTTCAGCAAAAGCCAAAACAAGCAGAGTTGAAGTTTTTACAAATATGAAAACCTCAACAAATTTGTGGAGAGTCCGATCAAGCACAGTACTATAGTGCGATTCCACTCGGTAAGTCCTTAAGTCCAGCCACTTCGCCCTTTCAGATTGAAGAGGCGCAATTCGCCCATTCAAAAAGCCGTAGACAGGCTTGAAATAGATTCAAGCTATGTCAAAATTGAACTTTGGTATCGATTTACAAAGGTGTCGAGTAGTTGAAGTTAGGGACAGATCCGTCCAAAGACGGATATACCCAATTCACCCAGATCGAAGCTTGTCCGACAGAAATGGAATTTCAGCTATCTTTTTCTTTCTATAGTTGATTTTTTCCTTTCTAGTTTTGTAAAAGGTAGTTTTGCCTAAAACAGTCCACTTTATTATCAATTATTCTGGCCAGAACCATCAATTTTGTACTGAGATAAATTGTGAAGTCCTCACCAGTCTGAGGCAAGAAAAGAACTTACTTGGTAGATATTCCTCATCCAAATTCACAATCGCTTGTTTAGAAATCAGTATTTTGGGGCAGAAGTTATCTGTTTCAAAGAAGTTTGCTAGGATTTTTCATTACTAGTAGTGGCACGCTTGCACACCAAAAGACAGTGGGCTTGTTGACCAGTCAATGGTTTTCAAGGCAATGAGAAACTTTGCCCTTTCATCACAAGAGTAAACACAAAATGGATGAACACTCTCTTGTGAGCTCTTGTTAAGTTGTTTAGCTTTAGTTCGAGACCTATCTTCTATATATGCAAACTAATTACACAAATTCCTTATAGGATACACATAGAATCACATCAAGGAAATTATCTTGAATCAAATAAAAATATTAATCATGCATTATACACACATACCTGCCATTGATGAAAGCTCAAAAGAAAGTCTTCTCCTCTCTGTAGAGTTCTTATGTTCAACTAGTAATAGGAACACACTATTATATGTGTGGATTTATTTATTACTCTTTATTATATCGGGAATGATCAACTTGAAATATATAGACTTTGCCAAAAAGTACTGTGTGTGGAGAAGGTTAGAGATTTTCCTTTTTTTTTTCCTCCCAAACCTCGACAGTGCTAGTGCATTTATTAAAAATAAAATAAAAGAATTGCAAATTAACAATCCAAAATTAAGCAAAATTAAGATTAGCCAAATTAATATAACCTAATCATACAAAAAATAATAAATACACCGGTCCTACCAGGTAAGAAGAAATCAAGGGTAAAATAGTTTGCCAAAGCAATTACCACCCCACCAAGGTGGCGTTTGGGATTGCTGCGCTTAATAAATAAGTAGCTTATAAAAAAAAGTTAGGGAAACAAAAGCGTTTGGTAAAACAATTGAAGGCTGCTTATTTTAAAAACTGCGGTGATCCACGGCAGAATCTCGAAGCAGCCAACACGCTGCTTTGAAAAAAAACAGCGGTTCTTTTAAATGAATTTTCACGTTTCCCATAATACCCCTAATAATTTTCTAAATTGACAGCTTTTATCCCTCTTGCAACTCGATTCTTCTTCTCTCTTGCAACTCGACTTCTGTCTGCAACTCAATTCATACCCAAAAAAAAAAAACCTAGCCCCTAGCTCTCTACGCTGTTATCTCCACTCCAGACACAAAAATCCAAACCACAGCTTTAAAAAAAACTCAACCTTAGCTCCCCAGTCCATGATCTCCACTCCAACCACAAAAGATCCAAACCCCAAATATATCTTCAAACATCTGTATGCGAATTGTGGAGGACCAAAATCGATAGCAACACAGGCATCTACCATCCTTGATCAACGATTTTCACAAAAAATAGATTCTTGAATCCATCAACAATTCGTTGACCTTCTCTTGGAAACCAAAATCAAGGAAAGTTGAAACTCAAAAATCAAAACCACAGGAAAACAACATTTTCATTTGGATTTGATTTCCTTCTTGTTGTTTTCTTTGATGACAACACAGTTTTTATTTCGGTTTGGGTTGAGTTTTTGGTTTTAAAATTCTTGATCTGGGCTTTTTCTCTTGGTGTTTTGGGGCAATGGAGTGAGAGAGAGAGAGAGAGAGAGAGAGATGCAGGTGGGTACGGTCTGGGATGGGGTTTTTTTAGGGTACTTTCTTAATTTAATTTTGTTTATATTTTTATATTTTTGGTAACAATATTTGGAATTGGAACTTATTTTGTTACTTTAAAAATTTATGGCAAAATAAGTGACAATTTCATCATGATGTCCTTTTTAGTCATTATACATACTAAAAGTACTTCTAATAAAAATTTACCAAATACTTTGACTCTTCACAATACTTTTTCTAATACAATTTACTAAATGCCTAGCTATTTTTTTCACAGTTGTTTATTCTCATAGTACAGCAGAAGCAGTTTTTAAAAAAAACACAGCAATACCAAACTAGCCCCAAATTACCATAGCAGAAATTATCAAGACTTGAGAGGTCAAATCAAGAATGCAAATAACAATAAGGATTTTCAGAAGTTTTACCCTGAAGTATCACGCTAATCGACACTTTACCCTAACAATAATAACTACAGACGTCATGTCACTGAAAAAATTAGATCATTTTTCTTTGATGCATTGCGTTCATTCAGCTTATTAGCTTCTGCATTACTTTTTTGTCCCTATATATGTCATTAATTCTAGCAAACTCGTGACAATGGTTAATGATTGTTCAAAATCTAGCTATAGTGTCAAATTTTTTGTTAAGTTGTAAACGTGCCTCGTGCCATTAAGGAGATTAGGGCTTAACTCTCAATTCAAAGAAAAGATTAGAGTTAAACCTTTGCACTCAGGGCTTAACGATCTTGGGGAGAATTCAGGTATCAAATTGAGATGGGCAGCATTGAGGTTAGGGTTTTGACACTATTTTGAGGTGATATCGAGGATTTGTGGAACTTACGACTGTTAATGTATGCATTTTGAGTCTTGCTTTTGGCTTCCCTTGATAATTTTGTAATAGGATTTTTATTGTTTTTATCAAGCTCAAGTTTAGATTAAGAATAGCTTCTCTAGGTGTTCTTAACTAACAACTATCCTATGGAGGTTCAAGCAAATTAACAAAGGTAAATTGTATATTGCATCACATTACATTAAATTGATTTCATAAAATGATGACTAGTCATTTGTTTCTTGTATGTCTAGTCATCCTTGCTCTGTAGGATTTCCAGCTGGATAACCAATATTTTGTCCTATTCTCCTTTCTCTCTCTGCTGCCATGTGTTGATTCTAACCTAGGGAATTTTTGGGGTTAAAAGCCAAAGGATTTTTCATTTGGTAGCCGTCACTTCGGGGGACAAGTTTTGGAAAGTTTCATAGCAAACTTTCTCTTCTTCTTCCTCAAGAGTAACCTTCATATTTTTCATCTTTGAGTTTTCCAAATTGTTTCTTTTTGAAAACTGCATTTGAAATATGAAAACTTCATCTTGCTAGATTAAACACTCTATCATATATATCTAGGTCAGATTCAAGATTGATTTCTTCAAAAATATGGTTTCTTGAAGAAATTGGTCATTTTCTCCATGAATCCAAATTTCATTTCTGTCTGAGTTAGAGCTTGCAAGCTAGTGCCATGGGATGAAAGAGCTGGAGAAGGAGCTGTCATTGCCATGAAGAACTGAGCTTCAAGCTTTGCTAAGTTGGAGAAGAAGATTGCACAAAGGAGGTATAACTCATCTTCCTAAATAGACCTAGCAATTTCTTGAGCTTGCTAGTGTTCTTTGTAAGAATCTTTTTGCTTAGTGGATTGTCTGGTCGGTTGATGACCCCCAGTTTTTCCCAATGGTGGGTTTCTGAGTGAACAATTTCTGGTTTCCATCTCTGTAAATTTTCTGGGTTTGTGTTCATGGTAGTTGACTAGTCATCTGATTTTGTGTTCTTGCGGTTGACTAGTCATCTTTTTCTATTATTTGGTATTTGCTTGATTATGCTGTCTTCACCCACTTTCACCATAGTTGTAGCTAGTACAAGGGATGCCTAGATTGACGGGTCCTTCCGAGTGCCTACATTGTCACTAGTAATTCTTTAGGCTTGCAGGTACATTTTAGTATGCTCTGTGTATGTTATTGTTTGATATAATTCATATCTGACCGTTGACTAGTCATAAGAGTATTTGGTCAAGGTCTAGAGTATGTGAAGTTTGTTGCGTTCTTGGTTGAATATCTTTTAAATTTACCCCTTGTCACCTAGGTACCAATTTCAACGACTATAAGAAAGCGTATTGTCGTTGATAGAGGGCCAAAGGGTCTTGGTGAAGTTTTTGCTTCCAACTGAGGTTGTTTAACTATCGAGCCCTTGAGTTTAAAATAGGGGTGTCATTTTGGACCGAAAAACCGCAAAAATCAACCGATAATTTACGCAATAAAACCGCAATTGCAGTAAACCGAACCGCATTTACTGTATTAAAACTCGAACCGCATTTGCGGTTGCGGTTGCTGTATTCGATATTCAAATACCGTGGTTACCGCAAACCGCAAAGTATAGCCGCACGGCTATACTCTACAGCCTTATTTCCATTTAATTGTCTGTAGCCTTATCTCTAGCCGTTAGATGCAATTGCAATCTCACTCTCACTGATTCTCATTCAACTCTCTCTCTCTCTCTCTCTCTCTCAACTATGAAAATACGCTTGTCTTTCACAGATTCAATCAAACTCATCTCCTCTCTCTTTCTCTCGATCTCAATTCTCTCTTCTCTCTCAACTCAACCTCCAGGACGCTCACTCAACTCAAGCTCTCTCTCTGTCTCTCTCTGTGTCTCAAGCTCAACAGCTGTTCTCAGCCGATAGGGTGTTCCTAGGCCGAAACCCGCAGCCCACACTGTCAATAGCCGCTCTCAAACCCGTCGGCCACCACTATAACTAGTTTTGGAGGTAAATTATGGTGTTCCTAATTTCTGAAATTGATTGTTTCAAAGATAGGGTTTTAGGTTTTAATTGGGAATTTGTAATGTCAAATTTGATGGGATTTTTAGGTCAGAGAAACACGTACAACCAAACCTATAATGGCAATCGAAATCAAAACTCTTGAACTGAGTTTGTTGATGGGATTTGAGTGGCCATGTATGAGTTTAGACATTCATCATTTTATACCTACAGAAAGAACCTATCTCATTAATGGAAAAATAAGTAGTCTTTGGATCCGACTCATTCTCATTTTCTGCTTATATATATGAGGATGTATATGAGGCATTATTCTTTTGTGCGCTGATTGAATTATAATGTTTTTTCCTGCCCCGAAATTGTAACTTTAATTTTCTTTAGGTTGTGAATTTATAATATGCTTGAGGAGATTGTGAATTTATAATATGTTGAGAAGTTGAGGTTGTGTATTTATTTATTTAGGTTGTGAATTTATATTTTTGTGAATGCTTGAGAACTTGCGGTTTTAAACCGCTAATTCTCTCAGAATCGACAGCAATTTACGGTTTGCAATGCATTTACGCAAATTGCGGTCGGTTCGCAGATTTGAAAAATCACCATACCTCAAATAGTCGGTCGGTTCGCAGTTTGGACAAAAATTCGCGATTACCGAACCGCAACCACCCCTAGTTTAAAATGTTGACTTCTTTAGATGTTCGGCGCGTAGGGTTTTTTTTAGTCGTTGACAGCTATTGCGAACTGCAACTTTTGCTGTAGTAATTGTGAACATTATTGTTTCCTAGTGGTTTAGGGAATCTTAGTGGTACTTAATATAGTGCAGGCATCCTACTTGCGTGTGTTTGGGTTTACGTTAGGTTAGTGGTGGTCCTACCATGTGCATATACTGCCTTTACTTTTCAAATTGTGATCATTTCACCATGAATTCAAGTTTGAACAAGATTCAGACCAAAAACTATTGCTGCATACGGTCGGGTCGGGCCGGTTATGGGCCCAAACCGCACGCCAACCGGGCCTTGTCGGCAGGCCCAAATGCAAAATCGTGGACCTCTTTTTTAGGCCCATTTTCGAGTTTGGTCGAAACCCGAATGTGTCGGGCCGGGTTGGTTCGGTTCGGGTATTTGCCGAGGCCCAACAAAAGCAACAGTTTTAGGGTTTTTTTTTATATTCCAGTTTTCTAGGCCCATTAAGTTTTTTGGTCAGATTTTTCAACAATTCCAGTTTTTCCAGTTTTGACAGTTCCTGTACAACAATTCCAGTTTTTCCAGTTTTGATAGTTCCTGTACAGTTTTTCCAGAATCTCCAACTCTGCATATCTAAAATTTTCATCATTCAAATACTTCAAAAAACCTTAAAACCATAGCAAATGATCATCCACCACACGTCCAAATACAAAAATTAATATTATACAGTCCATAGCAAATTGTGAGAGTAATCTCAATCACAATTTGCAAAGTTCTAACGAAAATCCAAATAAAAACAAATAAATGTCCATTACATATACACATACAATTCCATGAGTTGTTTCATATTCAAATCAAATTTGCACCTCTGCACAAAGAAAGAAAAAACAGTTAGTAAACATATGAATTAATAACACAAAGAAACTACAAATTATGATTAATGTAGAAAAGAAAGAAAACCTTTTTCCATTTTTTCCAAAGCTTGGTAGAAATCTAACTCATCCAATGCGGGTTCTTTGTAGTAGCTAAACTCCTCCGCCCTTAACCAATCACTACAACAAATCAATGCCTCCACGGTTTTTGGAGTTAATGAACTCCTAAAGGGATCTACAACTCTCTTTCCCGTGCTAAAAGAACATTCCTAAGCCACAGTTGATGCTTGGACAGCAAATACATCTTTTGCAACATTGGAAAGTATTGGAAATTTTGTAGCATTCTCCTTCCACCAATCAAGCAATTTGAACTCATCATCGGTAAGATTCACGGGAGGTTCCAAAAGGTATTTATCAATCTCATTTCTTATCTCAACAACATCCTTATCTCTCCTTGACTTCAAGAACTTTTGTAACCTTGATGATTTAGTAGCATCATTGTTCACATGCAATGATCCTTCACTCTCTACATTACCACGAAATACTTGGGCAGCAGTTGGATTTTGCTTTCTATAGTAATCATACAAGTTGTGTAAAAGTGTCTTGATCTCCAATGACATGTCATTAACCCCATTTTCATCGGACACCAAGTCACCCAAGCAAAATTCCACATACTCCATCTTGTATCGAGGATCTAGAATAACCGCCACAAAGAATAACTTGTTGATGTTATTCACATTTCCCCAATATTTATCAAACTTTTTCTTCATCATTGTTGCTATTTTGCACATAACAACATCATCAACATTCATCATTGTGTCTATCTCCTCCAAAAAAGAACATATCTCATGGAGTGGGGCATTAGAAGACACGGTTTTTGATGCACTAAACCTCAAAGTAGCATCATAAAACTTCTTCAAAAATTTGACAAATACCTTTGTATTATCCCAATCCAAAGAAGTTGGAGGCCCAACTCTTTTCTTCTTTTCCTTACCATGAACTTCATACTCCTCAAAGTACCCCAAAAAATTTGGGTCATCCTCCTCCATCCTCTCAAAACCTTTTTGGAGCTTCAAAGCACTCTCCAACATCATGTAAGTTGAATTCCATCTTGTGCACACATCTAAAGGAACCATGGTTCTAGTATCAACCTTCTCCATCTCCAAACAAGCCCTAAACTTCTCTAACCGTTGGGATGACCCCCTAATGTACTTAGCACAATTGCGAATACTCTCAATAGATTGATGAATTTCTTTCATTCCATCGGTTACAATCAAGTTTGTAATATGTGCACAACACCTCACATGCAACAAACTACCATCACCTATGAGTGAATTCCACTTTTCTAACCTCTTCTTCATGTAGCTAATACATCCATCATTAGATGAAGCATTATCAACCGATATGGTGAAGACTTTGTCTATTCCCCATCCATTCAAACATGCCTCCACAAGCCTACCAATTGTATCCCCCTTATGATTAGGAATGACACAAAAATTAAGGATTCTCTTATGCAAGACCCAATCATCATCAATGAAGTGGGCGGTGAGAACCATGTAATTGATATTTTGAATGGACGTCCAAGTGTCGGTGGTAAGAGAGACTCTTTGTGCATTATGTGTTAAGACACTCTTGATTTTAGCTTTCTCCTCTTGATAGAGATCCCACACATCTCTAGCAATTGTTGTACGAGATGGCAAATCAAATCTAGGTTGTGCCTCCTTCATAAATTCACGAAACCCAATACCTTCCACATGACTAAACGGAAGCTCATCCCGAATAATCATCTTAACACATGCAATTCTACATCTCTCTTTACTAAATGCATGTGCTACTAGGTTACCCCCTTTCGCTTGGCCCTCAAATGAAAGGACTTTTTGTCTTTTCTCATGTCTCAATGGAGAACTCTTACATTGACTTCTCAAATGGTGCCACAAAGTGGATGTACCATTCCTTTTACCATCACATGCATAGTCCTTTTTACAATACTTACATATGCATCTAGCCTCACTAGTTTCATCCTCACACTTTATCTTTGTGAAATGATCCCAAACCCCCGAAGCTTTCTTACAAGGCTTTCGTTTTCCTAAAGTGCTAGGGGCTGATTTTGGAAGGGCTGATTTTGGAGGGGCTGATTGTGAAGGGTCTGATTGTGGAGGGGCTAATGGTGGAAGGGCTAATGGTGGTGGTGGGTTAGTTGAAACAGGGGTTTCAGATTCTGCTTCCATTAAATTAATAATACCCTACAAAATACAAATATTTGGTGCTTTAATAACCAAAAACAATAAGCATGTAATCAATATTGCATATCAGCCAAAGCAGCAACCAAAATACAAATATCACATTATTATTCAATGATGCAATTTTCCAAAATGCAAAATGAAATCACAAAAAACAAATAAAACAACAACTGAAAATAACAAATAAATCAAATAGCAACAAAAAATCACTTCTGTCCCAAAATCAATTCTATGATCCTAGATATTACTAGAAATCACAACAACACCAAAAATAAATCGAACAAAAATAGAAAATAACAAATAAATCAAATAGCAACAAAAAATCACTTATGTCCAAAAATCAATTCTATGATCCTAGATATTACTAGAAATCACAACAACACCAGAATTAAATCAAACAACAACAGAGTTAGATCAGAGAAATTACCTAGAGCAAGCCAATCGTTTCCTTCCTATGATCCCAAAATCAATTCTGTCCACCAAGCCAATCGTTTCCTTCCTATGATTCCAAAATCATTTCTGTCCACCAAAAATCACAACAATGTCAGATTAGATAAATAGAATTAACAAAAATTGTCAAATCCCTAACATTTTTAATTAGGGTTTACACATTAATACCTGAAACTGAGAGAGAGCGAGAGAGACGGAGATAGAGCCGCTGACAGAGAGCGAGAGTGGCTGAGAGAGAGAGAGAGATAGCGAAACTGGTTGAGGGAGATGAGAGTCAAAGCGGGTGAGAGAGAGAGAGTGACTGAGAGACTGAGTGACTGAGAGATTGGGTGAGAAGGAAGAGAAGAGACAGAGCAGAGAGTGATTGAGAGAGGCAGGGCCGAGATTGATTGAGAGAGGCAACGGCGAGAGTGAGTCTGAGAGGAGAAGAGCCGAAATGGAGAAAAAAAAATCGAAGCAAAGTTTTAGGTTTTCGTTCGATCCGGTGTAACGTAGCATAGGAAATGCCTTCATCTCGACGAATCATCAGTTGACACGCATATATATATTTTTTTAATAATATAATTAAAATACTCGGTCCGGTCCGATTTTCGGCGGGTTGTAGCCAATTAAAACCGGTCCAACCGGTTCATGGCGGTTCGGCCGGTTTTTTACCGATTCTTCAATTTTTCAGTAAAAACCGAACCAAACCACCTTTGGCGGTCCGATTCGGGCGGTTCGGTCGGGTTTTCGGTAATAATGCCCACCCCTACCAAAAACAAAAGTTTGAACAAGAATTTTGTTCACACTTCACGTATTCAAATACCTATATGGTAGGGTTTGAAAACATGCCCGTGAACCAGCGAGTGGTCTCTATCGTTTGAACTGTGACATTGCTGTGTCTTGGCATTACGTACGTGTCCCTTTTTATTTTGGCATAACTCTTTTGAATCTTAAAAACAAATAGTTTATGAAGGCTTATATAGTTGAAGGAGAATTATAAGCATAATCTTCATTCAATCACAGTGAAGATTAAAAAGTTACACTTCCACATTGCCGGTCCCACCGACATTGACTCTCACTATGGTAGGATGGAGGCTTAGTTAGGACTTTGGTTCCTTACTTAGTTAGGATTTTGGTTACTTACCAATTTATTTAATCCTATTGTAATTGAGGTTTATTTACCCTAAACCTCTCCTCCCCTTCTCTTCAAGGGAGGAAGGGAGAGTGAAAATGATATGTTTCTCTAGGGTTGATTTTTGGACAGATCAAATCGGAACAAGAGGATTCCAATCCCATTGTAAAAAAATTCAAAATGAAAATTCATTTCTAATTATGTTCCAAAAATTCAGAATTTCAACATTCATTCAAATTCGAAATTTCAGAATTCTTTTGGAAAATTTCGGAAAATCAATGGAAGTTTTAAACATGTCTAACAATTTGAACGGTTGAAGTTGGCTCAAAATTGAAAAATCACATGAAAAACTCAAACAACTATTATATGATATATATAATTTATATGTCGTTATCCTTTATGAAATAGCTCGTCCGTCTATATCTATTTTGATCATTAAGTCATATCAAATTCAACATGAAACTAGCCATTATGTACAAGAATCCCAAATATATTATGGAATTCAAAAATATTTAATTACTGAAATGCCCTTAAAGAAAGTAAAGTTTATTTCATTTGGAATTCAACACGAAACTACTACAACTTTTCATGTGGAAATATTCTATAAAATATTCTCTATACTTATGATATGTATTAACATAAAAATTCATTATTAAACTATTGTTTGGCTACATGGTGGGGGAGGTGGTGTGGTACAAGAAGATCAAAGTGGGTGAGGTGGTCGGTCGGCTAGTAAAATATGAGAGGGTGAGGAAGGTGGTACGAAGATGAGAGAGTGGGTGAGGGTGGGTCAGGTATTGCTACCCTATCATTATAAATTTATGATTTTGAAAATGTACGAATAATACTAGTCTTATCACATTTTTTATACCATAATTTTATACCACATGATGTGGCAACTGATGTGTACATACTACATTATGTAAAATACTAGTTTCTGTTTTTCTAATTTTATTTATTAAAATACACTTCATTCATTTAATTGATGTGACATATGATATAGACATGCCACATCATGTGGTATAGAAATATGACATAATAATGTGATAAGTGCATTACTCAAAATGTACAAATTCTACAATTTGAGGAATTTAAAACTTCAGCAATGGTGATGCTCAGAAGAACCTTATTGCCTAAATCATATATGCCTGCAATCAAGCAGTAAAATTGAGGGAATTAACTAACTAAAGCTGAACTTGGGAGGAGCATTAATATTAACCATCAACATAATATATAACTTATTTTACTTATCAAATTAATATTACATATAACTTAACTAGGATGGATGGAGGGGGAGGCCCTAGCTAGCTACAGATCTCAGTGAGTCATCATCAGTACCGGAGGCCGAGTCGGTTTCTCCACCGGAGTCGACTGGTTTCTATTTCCCTTGGCCTTTATAGATGTGGGTGTTGCCAAACTCAAAAATTCCAACTCTCTCCGATTTTATCCCCGTATTATTATTCCCAACGATGTTGAAGTCATTGCCTCTTCCGCCCTTGTCTTTTTTCTTGGGTTGGAGAGTTTTAGTGCTCACTGATGGGGATTGCGAGCTGTTGCTGTTTTGTTGGTCGGTGTTCGCCTTGTTTCTGATCACCAAGCGGAGGCTTCAGATATCGCCAGCCGGTAGACATTTTCACCGTCTGGGATCCTTGTTTGGAGGTATCGATAATTGGCTGCTTGTGTGCCAGAAAAAGTTATGTAGTTTCTAATTGTAAGTGAAGCCAAACAGAACTCTTTTTCTAATTATAAGACTTCAATTGGCAGAGCAAGTGGGTCCATTAGTATGTTGAATAAAGAATAGGAGTGAGTAAAAGATTTCTGCTCATGTGGGTGTGAACCTGTTTAACAATTGCGCTTCATGATGACAATAGAAATTTGATGGGGTTAGTGTTTTTAGTTGTTTATGATTAATAAAGTTTACATAATTAATTAGCATTTGTCAGCATTTGTCTAAACATAATTTATTTAATATTAGTAGCAGCCCTCACCATTTCAATTTGGATCTACACAATTTTTTATTTCCCATCTGTGAAAGAAACATGAACACCAATAGGAAAAACGAAAATTTTCCACCCACATAAAATACCTTTTGAGTCTTGACTATACTAATCCAAGTTGACTATCAGGACTTTTTTTATTTGTTATTTCCATTTTTATCCTCACCTCTATACAAGATGGGTCTCCAAATGAAGCTGAATACCTGCACAAGGAGATGGCAACAAAACCCTTTACTGGTTCCTCTAGAAAACTTTCTGAAACTGAAACAGAGCTCCCACAAAAAGAAACTGAAACAGTGCTCCCACAAAAAGAAACTGAATCAGAGCTCCCGCAAAACAGAACTAGTGAGGCAAAAAATAGTAATAACCAGACCTGCAACATTCGTGAGAATGTAATTACCGCAACAGAAAGCAGAAGCGTTGGGGTTTTCGACTTCAACAACGAATATCATGAAGGTGGTGCTGTCGATCATCATCAAGGAAGGAAGGGTCAAAACAAAACTGACTACAACATTGATGGCAACAAGATTGATTCAAAAGATGGGGAGTTTGTTGGGATCGGCAAATTCGGCAACAAGTACTACAACTCGAGGAAAGAAGAAGGAACGAGCAAGAAGCCATGGTATAAGTTTTGGTAAAAATAAACAAGAGAGAAAGTAAGGGAGCTGCGCTGCTGAATAAAGAAAGAGGCTTGAGTTAATTTCCATTTTATAGTCCATGTCTTTGTTTCTTTGTAGTGTCTACTATTTGAATGTGGTTAGTTACAGTATTGGAGTTGAGAATATGGTCGATCTGTGGAATTTATATATTGATTTTCAGCATGAAAAATACGTTCTACCTGAGAAAAGTAGGGATTATGAACCCCGAAGCCATGTGGGTCTTGATCAAAATCATAGAAGGATCAACCCCTAACGTATACTCATCAGTAATCTGTGTGTATTTGGATTTCTTATTAATTTGGGCAAACGAGAAGAGGAAACTTTCCCGCATTTGAATGCCATGAACATCTGAAAGCTTTATTCTGAGCATGAGAAAGAACTAATAACGAAGAAATCTGACTTATTGATTGCCACAAAACCAGTCCATACATAAATCTAGATTTTCCTGCCCCATAACATGTGGTAGAGTCTTGACCTGCCCCATAAAATCTAGTTTTTCTCAAACTATTTATTTTTGTTCTTCTCAGTCGTGCCATTTTTTTTCACTCAAGCCGCTTCCTTCATTTTTTGTTTTGCGTACTCACCATTGATATATAAAAGAAAAAAGAAGAAGCAATAACTAGAAGAAATGGTACGCTCGACTTCTTGTTGTACTTGTTGCCAACTTTGCTAATCCCAACACGCTCGCCTTTGTTTGCGTAAAATGTATTGCCACAAATGTTGTGGTTTCGACCCCTCCTTGGTTGATGAACATCAACACCACCTCCACCTTCTTCCTTGTAAGCGTCGTGAATTCCAATATCCGTGCTTTCAATTGCGGAGAAATCATTCTCATTAATGTTGAAGGTCTCACGTTGCTTTCATCAGTATTTTCTGCCTCATTATTTTTGTTTTGCTACTCTTTCTCCTTGGGGCTCTTGTCCAAAAACCGTTCTAGGGCAACTAGAAAAGCGTTTTCTTATCCTCTCCTGGAGGCTTTGATTCAGTTGAAGCGTTTTCTTCAACATCGTTCAGCTTCAGATTGAGATCGAGACCCATCTTATGTATATGCAAAGATAAAAATGGAAAGATCTTCAAATAAGTGGAGGCAAATACTCCAAAATCAATTGGAAGACAAGCTTTCAATAACTGGAAGTTACTATTGTAAACTAATTACATAAATTCCTTAAACCCTATACACACATAGAATCACATCAAGGAAAAGATCTTGAATCAAATAAAATTTCCTACTCTCTCCGATTTTCCCCGTAATATATTATTCCCAACGATGTTGAAGTCATTGCCTCTTCCGCCCTTGTCTTTTTTCTTGGGTTGGAGAGTTTTGGTGCTCAAGGAAAAGAGAAGTTCACATTAATTATATAATAAATTATAATTGGTGTTTGCAATTATCAATTATCTAGCTAATTGATTGCGTCGAAATTATAATTATCTTGCAATTATCAAAAGAGGACCCCTCCTGTCCTAACCAAAGAGGGACCGTACAGACTTTTTAAAGTGGCCATGCTTGTGGAAAAATTATACAATACATTGTACATAGAATTTGGAAAGCAGCAATTTGAATAATCACCAGTGTTGGCCAGGGCAACTAGGTCATCGCCCGGGGTCCACAATTGAGAGGGGCATAAATATGACGTTTTAATATGTGTTTAGGTCAGTTACCAAGCGGGTATAGTATTTGTATGAGATATTTCTTAGAATGAACAGGAATTCTTTGTAGAGATTTGTAACTTTCTTCGATTATGAGTGATCGTTAGTGGATGCACATTAGATTGTCTTAATTTTGATGTTAGATCGTTTTTTTATTGTAATTGCCCCTTATGACAAGTTTGTATTGGTCATTTGTGACTAATGACTTTTTTAGCTAAATTATGTATGCAATTCTAGAATTTCTCAACAAAAAAAAAAATAATAATAATAATAATAGTCATGATCGATAGTGTAGTACAAAAGGTACTCCTGTGGACAAAATATGAGAGTTTCACTAAAACACCCAAAATAGAGGTTGAAATTATAAAAAAACCCAACACCCAAAACACTTTATAAATACACCCAAAACCCATAATTACATACACTCAAAACCCATTTATAAACACACCCAAAAAATATACAATTGTTGATTTTAGGTGTGTTTCTATGTTTAAATAGTGTTTGAGTTTTTTTATAAATACATGTCTAAGATTGGG
The DNA here is from genome assembly GCF_029339155.1 of Prunus mume. Lineage (NCBI taxonomy): Eukaryota > Viridiplantae > Streptophyta > Magnoliopsida > Rosales > Rosaceae > Prunus > Prunus mume. The sequence continues at coordinate 42,322,456 of NC_142699.1, forward strand.
TTTATTTATAAATTTGTAAAAAAATATTTGACTTCTTTGGACACGCACATGCACCTTTGAAAGAGAAGTTCACACATAAATTATATAAGAAATTATAATTAGTGCTTGCAATTATAAATTATCTAGCTAATTGATTACGTTGAATTTTTGTTTTGATCACATGCAGGACAACTTTTGTCCAAATGCTAAGGGGGGCCGGACACAGACATTTGTAAGTGGCCATGTTTCACAGAGTGTACGTAGTATATGCCCAGTTGGCTTCTAAACAAAGAGCTCATGTGTTTTGTAACAAACAAAAAAACAAAACAAAACAAAACAAGACAAAATCAAAAACCAAAAAAAAAAAAAAAAAACAGCTTCTTTGTTTTATTTTTAGCCAGTCCACTTCATATTTATATCAAAATATAAAAATATGAACAATTTTTTGATCTATACGCATATTCCGGGCTAATCACCTGCAAAATTTTTATATTGAAGGTCACCACGTGCCTAGTGATAATCTTTGACTGTCTCTATGTTTTATCCTCTGTCTTCACATCACATCACATGTCACCACGTACCTAGTGACAATCCTTATGTACTTTGTCATTTGATGCTCTATTGATAATAGAGGGCTCTGGTTATTTAATTAGGGTAATTTTTTCATTATTATTATGAATTTGGATTCCTTTATCATTGGAAAAAGAAATACTACTCAACCTTAAGGTTAACTATGAATCAGAGTGAGAATGAATCGAATCAACATGACTTCTCATTAAATTATATATATATACTAACTGTCATGAATCGAAATGAAGAAATATTTGATTAGTGGAATGCATGCCCTCGAAGAATGTTTATTTTATTTTATTTTTTCAAAAACCAACTACAACTTTTCAAATGGGAAAAACTGTTTCACTAACAATAAAAATATTATGTAAAAATATTTATGTAGTTATTATATGTATTAAAATAAAAATTCATTATAAATATAAATTATAGTTGCCTGTGATCTGACACATTATATATTATACTTGCAGTCCTACTGAGAATTGAGGGGCTCAAGCAACTTTGATGCTTTCCAGTTTGTTTAGCGTGAATTACAACAACTTCCCCTCTTTTTAGCTGTAACGTTAGCAAAGATACTAGTGATATTAATTATTGGAGCATACATAAGCTTGAAAATAGGTATTGCTATTATTAATTTATGATTTTAAAATGTCAAATTCTACATACGTTAGATCTGAAGCTAGCCCTTCTATCATACCTTTTATTTTCTTTCAATTTCGTAGACAACCTTGTTTGCTTTTGGTGGAACCTTCCTGTTCTTAGAATAAAAAAGAAGAATTTAAATTAATTTGTTTATGATAATAAGTCCTTGAGTTTTCCATAGTGGAACTTTTAATGGAGGCACCGTTGAGTTTTTAGGGTTTTACAGAAGTGAAGGGGAGGAGGGAGGGGATGAGTTCAATGTTGAATCTTAAATCGTTGGGTGTTTTATTTTTTATATTAATTTTTTGTTTGGTGAAATTCTTTTTGTTGCAAAAAAAATATGGAATTTAAAAAAGAAAGATGATATAGCAGATAATATGGTCTGCCATATCATGTGTCACATGTGTTGGTATTTATAAGTTGATAAATAAGTTGGTGGGCATAGCGTTATTGCATTTATTATTATTATTTGGGGTAATAGTGTGAATGGAGGACATTTTTTTCCAAATTCAAGGGAAGTGTGCTAGAATAAAATCATTTTTTGTAAAAAGAAGTCTTGACTAATTAGGACAAAGTATTTCAATTATAATTAATTAAACCTTCCCCTCTTTAGTTGGTAATTCACTTTTTCGACCACAGCTTTTTTCTTTTTTTAAAAAATTTATTTAATTGATTTTCATTTTTGTCGGTTAAACTACTGGGGCCCATTTCAGTAGATGCGCTCCCATTCTTTGCTTGCTTCATTGCATCCCGCGTTCTTGATGGGCCCCGTTTTATTTAAAGATCTATTCATAGCCGTCTCCAGTTGTATCGATACATCTAATCTAAATTTAAAACTATTGTATGGCCTTGAATCTTTTTTTGTATTATTTTTAATCTATGACCATTAGCAGGTTTTAAAAAGGCAAAAATTCATTTCTAGTCTTGTAATTTCTCGGTTTTACCACTTGGGTCCTTATTGTTTCAATGGCACTTTACTTATATTTTATTGACACAATGGTTTGGACATAAGAGTTCTAAAAACTTGTAAAGTGGATCTTTAATCTCGTAGATAACAAGCTTTGGATTCTCATTTATCATATTATGCACCATGATTACAAGTTTAAAGTTCTTCATAATCTTGTAATAACCTAATTCATAATTTTCAAGAACTTGTAAAGTGGATCTTTAATTTCATAGATTACAAGCTTTATCTTTTTTTTTTTTTTATTATGAGTTGCAATCTTAGTTAGGATGCCTATGCTAGAGTTTCTTCGATCATGAGTGATCGTTATAGTAGATACACATCAGATTGTCTTAATTTGGATGTTAGATCGTTTTTTATTGTAATTGCCCCTTATGACAAGTTTGTATTGGTCATTTGTGACTAATGTCTTTTTTAGCTAAATTATGTATGCAATTCCAGAATTTCTCAACAAACAAAATAAAATTAATAATAGTCATGATCGATAGTGTAGTACAAAAGGTACTCCTGTCGAAAAAATATTTGACTTCTTCGGACACGCACATGCACCTTTGAAAGAGAAGTTCACACATAAATTATATAAGAAATTATAATTAGTGCTTGCAATTATAATTTTTCTAACTAATTGATTACGTTGAATTTTTGTTTTGATCACATGCAGGACAACTTTTGTCCAAATGCTACGGGGGGCCGGACAAAGACATTTGTAAGTGGCCATGTTTCACAGAGTGTACGTAGTATATGCCCAGTTGGCTTCTAAACAAAGAGCGATCATGTGTTTTGTAACAAACAAAAAACAAAACAAAACAAAATAAAAAACCAAAAACCAAAAACCAAAAACCAAAAAAAAAAACAGCTTCTTTGTTTTATTTTTAGCCAGTCCAGTGTTTATATTTATATCAAAATATAAAAATATGAACAATTTTATATTAACTTCCGTAGTTTCCTTTGATCTATACACATATTCCGGGCTGGTCACCTGCAAAAATTTTATATTGAAGGTCACCACGTGCCTAGTGATAATCTTTGGCTGTCTCTATGTTTTATCCTCTGTCTTCACATCACATCACATGTCATCACGTACCTAGTGACAATCCTTATGTGCTTTGTTATTTGGTACTCTATTGATAATAGAGGACTCTGGTCATTTAATTAGGGTCATTTTTTCATTATTATTATGAATTTGGATTCCTTTATCATTGGAAAAAGAAATACTACTCTACCTTAAGGTTAACTATGAATCAGAGTGAGAATGAATCGAATCAACATGATTTCTCATTAAATTATATACTAACTATCATGAATCGAAATGAAGAAATATTTGATTAGTGGAATGCATGCCCTCGAAGAATGTATATTTTATTTTATTTTTTCAAAAATCAACTACAACTTTTCAAATGGGAAAAACTATTTCACTAACAATAAAAATATTATGTAAAAATATTTTATGTAGTTATGATATGTATTAAAATAAAAATTCATTATAAATATGAACTATAGTTGCCTGTGATCTGACACATTATACATTATACTTGCAGTCCTACTGAGAATTGAGGGGCTCAAGCAACTTTGATGCTTTCCAGTTTGTTTAGCGTAAATTTCAACAACTTTCCCTCTTTTTAGCTGTAACGTTAGCAAAGATACTAGTGATATTAATTATTGGAGCATACATAAGCTTGAAAATAGGTATTGCTATTATTAATTTATGATTTTAAAATGTCAAATTCTACAATTTAAGGGATTCAAAACTTCAAGAGCGATGTTGAGTCAAACAATACAGGTAAAATATTTTTTGGTATATTTCCATTCATCCAAAGGAGGTATTTATAATACAAGTGTGTAAACCCTAATAAGGTTATACAAGAAAACAAATAAAATTCTAATTACACAAAATTTGTACAAAAGAGAAAAAAATAAAATCCAAATAGAATAGGAAATAAATATCCTAAACGAATTTTTCGAACATGATGATGATCACCGTAAAGTTCATTTTAGTGTTTGAAAATACATAATACGGTCAGTTATAATAAACGAATTTTTTGATAACGAGAGATTTGTTATATGTATTAATGTTCGTAAAACTACATTTTTCACGAAAATCTGATGAACGAACTCTGCTTCTTCATTTTCCATTTTTATGGTTCGCTGGCTTCTGTTTTTTTATTTTGTTTTTATCCATATATACTCCAAAAATCTGATGGCTTATTCTTCTGCTTCATAGAGCCTACTGTGCCTGTGCCTTAGGGAGAAATCGTTATTAGATATTTATGCATTTTGTTATATATAATGCCACTGTTGCTGAACTTGAGAGAGCATTAATATTGTATATTGACGACCATCAACAGAATATATATATATATATATATATATATTTTTTTTTTTCATCAAATTAATAGTACATGTAATTAAGAAGGGAGGGGAGGCCCTAGCTAGCTACAGACCTCAGTGAGTCATCAGTTCTACTTCGTCTTCATCAGTACTGGATCCCGAGTCAGTTTCTCCACCGGAGTCGACTAGTTTTTCTTTCCTGTGGCCTTCGTAGATGTGGGTGTTGCCGAACTCGAAAATTCCTACTCTGTCCGATTTTTTCCCCGTAATATTATTCCCAACGATGCTGAAGCTGAAGTCATTGCCTCTTCCGCCCTTGTCTTTTTTCCTGGGTTGGAGAGTTTTGGTGCTCACTGATGGGGATTTCGAGCTGTTGCTGTTTTGTTGGTCGGTGTTCGCCTTAGAAGAATCCTCCGAACCTTGTTTCTGATCACCAAGTGGAGGCTTCAGATATAGCCAGCCGGTAGACATTTTCACTGCTTGGGATCCTTGTCTGGTTTGAAATTTATCTATATATATATAGAGGCGGAAAGCCTCAAAAGCCCCAGAATACCCTTGGTAACCTAAAATAATAAAACAAAAATTGTAAAACAAAAATTAATAAAAGAAAAATAAAAACCGGCAGAATTTATTAATTTTTGCAAACACGTCTTGGAGAAACCGCTTGCCCTATTCATACACCTTCATCAGAGGTCTTGGGTGGTTCCTTCAAGTGTGGCTCATTCTATTATTGGTGAAAACATTACAGGAAGTGATCACAGAAGAATGGACAAGACTGATCACAATTGCAGATGCCATCTCTTGATATTTTGAACTTGCATTTCTCTTCATATGAAGAAGAAACGTGGTATGAAATCTGCTTTGAATTGAGTCTTTCTCTTTTTCTCAAGGGTTGATTTGAAATCTCTTTAACGCTACCGCCCCTGGTGTGACTATCCAATTTGGATCAAATCTAAATTTTTTATTTTAATTTCCTCTTTTCTTCATTGAATTAAGTCGATTGTTATGCTTTGATTAACCAGGACATGCATAGAAATTTGAATACTTTAGCAGGGTAACAAAAAATAAATAAATGTTATATGTTATCTAAACAAAAAAAGAAATAAATAAAAGTTTTCCCTCTTATAAGAGGCTTTTTATTTAGGATAATACTAGACTTACCATATTTTTATACCACTGTAAAACAAAAGAAGACTTCAACATTCGAAAAGACTGTAAGAATTAAATCATATCCGACTCAAAATATGATGAAACTCGACTAGTAAAATGATACTATATCAACTAGGTACAAAAACACATGCATTTAAATTATGGTGCAAAGTAATAGTTGTGTGTGACTTCTCATTTTCAGAAATTGAAACTAGTATTCAAATATTCATGGTTTGTAAGGGAGTTGTAGATGATATGTTTGATGGATAAACATGATGTACACATAGTTATTTTGTGAAATAGAATGTGTAATTATTTGTTGTCAAGTATTGAATTTGTTTTTGCCGCAATGATTGTATGAAAACAAATGTGACCCTAAAACTACGAACAAAAACAAAGAGAGAAAACTGTAATTGGTGATGAATTTTTAGTGACCAAGAGAGATAGCTCACGAATCAGTGCACGCCCATATTTTAATGACCAATTTACAAATGTTAGTGACCCAATTATTGACCTCTATATGCAAATAATAAGCACAAATGGCACCGTTTTTAGCGACCACCCAAAGGTGGTCTCTAATAGTTTGTGTTTTAATGACCAGATTTTCAGCGTGCTGGTCACTAAATGGAATTTGTGACGAGCTTCTACCAAGTGACCACAAATATTTGGACACTAATTGCATTTAGTTAACATAATCGGTACTTTTTTGTGACCAATTGGCTGGCCACAAATATCTGTCTTTCTTATAGTGGTAGTTGGCCAAGAGAGGAATTGGAGAAGAAAAAATATTTGGACACTAATTGCATTAATATACTTATGACATATAGAAGAAGAAGAAGAAAATACAGAAATATAAAATACATAAGATTCAGAATCAGAGAAAGGAATGCAAAGAAAAGTTTGAGCCCGGCCCTAAGGCAGGGTGAGAAGGGCTACTGCCCTGGGCCCCATCTCATGGAGGGCCCCAAAATATTTATTTATTTAATTGTTCTTTTAAAAGTTGTTTATAAAATAATTTCTTAATACGAGGTACAGTAGTATATTAGTATATATAAAGGTCTAGAGTATATAAGAAACTAATAACATCAAGATTTCTGAAGTTCCATCTTGCATTAATGGTTCTCTTTGATTTTATTCAAACCAAATCTATGTTCAAGTCCTACTAGTGTTAAGAAATAAAACCTTCTTTTTTTTAATGATGCTTGATGAGTTGATGTTTTGATTATAAATGTATCAAATGGACTATCTTTTGAAAAAAAAAAAAAAAAAGATTATAAATGACTTTGGAAGGACTAATTTGTGAATTTTGTTAACTATTTCTGTTAAATACAGGGGCAAAATGATATTTTTGTATTAAAACAAAAAAAAATGATTTATATATATATACATATATCTCTCTCTCTCCTCCCTCCCTCTATCCAGATTTCTTCCCCACAGCCACCTCCACCCAAAGCCCCTTTTCGATTTTTCGTACAAAGTTCAAGGAAGAATAGCACTGGGTTGGAGGGGGAGGGGAGGGAGGGAGGAGGAGTTGTTATGGGTTATTGGTTCGTTGGGGGTTTGGAGGCCAGTGGTCATGGGGGAAAAGAAAATTGAAGGTGAAGGGGTGCTGGGTGAAGGGTGGCGGTGGTCATGGGGGAAAAGAAAAGGAAAAAAAAAGCATTAGAAAAAAACACCAATCATGATTCAAAGTTAAACCTCTAGCCTCCCACCCCCATCAGAAAAAAAAAAAAAAAAAACCCTAGAACGCTGCCAATCATTATTGAATTATTGGTATAGCCTATAGGCCAAGTCTTGTACTACCATCAAAGTAATTGAATTAAGCAAGGTTGCAAGTTTGGTTATCATATTTCATGTTCTGAATGAGATCTTAACACTGTAGCACAACCACAACAGTGAGGGAACAACTATTAGATCCAGGGACGGACCAAGGATTTCAAACTTAACTGGGCTAAATTTAACTTACATATAAATATACTAAGTAGATAGAAAACTTGACCGTATGATGTAATTTCATTGATAACAACAAATCAAAGGGGGACATAAACAATTTCTTCTACTATTTTTTTTTTTTTTTTTTTTCCGCTTGTTGTTCCTTCTTTTTTTTCCCTATGTGTAGAGATGTGCATATTTCCTTTTCTCTTTTTATTCTCCAGTGCACTACAAGGTACTTAGGATTGTAGCTTCATTACTACAAAAAGTGAAAAAGACGACCAGAAAAAAATGACGGTTTAACGGAAAACCGTCGTTGTGTTTGAAAAGACGACGGTTTTATAAAATCATCGTGTAAGAATAACTTAAACACCTAAAAAATGGGGAATTCAATGGTTGTTTTTAAAACACAACACACCTATTTTAAAAAGCGACGTCTTATTGAAAAAGGTTTTCCTTAGAGTAAACTCGGAGCTCACAAACAACGGCAGAAGGTATGAATCAACCGACGTAGAAAGTAAAGACGACGGTTTAAAGAAACAGCAGCTGTTTTTTCTCGGCAATAACCACGACCAAGTTTTCGTATCCGGACGTCGCATAATTTCAAAAGAATCCACGGTGGTATATTACAAAATACCGCCGTCTTAAATACATGTACAACGACGTAAAATATAAATTTATCGACTTATTTCATGTTCCATACTACGACGGTATCTTTAACTCTAACCACGTTGGTTTGTTCAATTAACGCCGTGTAATAAAATTTACCACGTCGTGAAGTTAAAATTACTGTCGTATTTATTTGCTTTATACGTCTACCCTTATACCTAAACGATCATCTTAATTACCTTATTTTTTACTATTGATTTCTTGGATTTTGGTATCCCACAACGGTAGATCAACTTAATGACAAGAATTGAGAATAACCACAACGGTTTATATAGAAAGCCGCCGACAAAATAGATTTTTCTGAGATCCAAGATATACGTCGTGAAGTTAAAATTACCATCGTATTTATTCACTCTATACGTCCGACCTTATATCTAAACCGTCGTCTTAATTGTAATTTTTTTAAATTTTTATTTCTTGAATTTTGTTATCCTACGTCTGTAGATCAACTTAATGTCAAGAATTGAGAATAACCACGATAATTTATATAGAAAACAGCCAACAGAATCAGATATGAGATCCCAAGAGTTACGAAATCTTACCAGATGAAACTTTGTTCCTCATCATAATCAGACCACAGAAAGACACAGATTTGTCTCTAAAATTTGACGACGACATCCACAGATTTGCATTTAGAAAGGCAATTTTTTGGAAGTTGATGATGTGTGTGTGTTTGTGTCTTTCAGATACACAAACGCACACACACATCAACATCCAAGCAATTGCCTCTAAAATTTGACGACGGCAGCCACATATTTCAATTCAGAGAGACAATATTTTAGAGATTGATGATGTATGTGTATTTGTGTCTCAATTGAGACACAAATACACACACATCAACATCCAAAACAATTGCCTCCTAAGAGGTGAGACAGAGGGCAAGAAGAAGTTGGAACCCTAATTGAAAACTGAAACTGAAAGAAAATCGTGGAAAAAAACTCAATTTATATATAAAAAAAAAATTAATATCCACGTCCGTTACATTAAAACTAACGCCGTTTAAGAAAGGAATCAACGTCGGTTCTTGAAAAGAGAAGGACGTATTAAGAAAGGAAACAACGTCGGTTATTAAACTCAAGGCGACGAGGTTTTTGAAAACCACATCGGTTTAATATACAAAAATGACATGGTAACTTATAATATTACTTATTTAAAAGTAAACTTCTGATGTGTAGCGCCCAACTAACCACGTCGTTTTCGGAATACAAAAAGTCAAAAGGCTTTTTACTAACTACGTCGGTTCATATTATTTTAATATCGTCGTAACTACATACTAGGGCGGTTTCTATGACCACTGTCGTTGTATTTATCTTTGGGACACTATACAAACTTTTTGGTCACCTGACCTAAACTTTTACGCTTCTCTAAAATTTTCAGTTTTCTCTACGCTCTCTCATTTCCGAAAAGCTGCGTTTCTGATTCTCGTTTCCCTCTCAACTTCTATGTTCTTCCTCGTCTTCGTCTCCAAAATTTGATTCCGAAGGAAACTTTCTTTGCAAGCCAAACGTTTGAAAACTTTCTCACTCCGTTTTTCTTCTTCATTTTAAGTTTTTTATTTATTTAAAGAACTAGTCTCATTGATGTTTGAAACAAGATCAGGTTTGAAAATGCCAAATCTTTCAATGTTCGCACTCACAGGTCATGTGAGGATGACGGGTTTTATTTAAATCGTCGTCTGGTTTGTTGGAAGAACGTGGGAGAGAGAAAACTGGGCAAGTGGTCTTTTTATGAATTTATAATACAAGGATGGTCTTATTTAATGACCGTCGTGTTAAGTTAATGACTACGTCGTATTAACACATCCACGTTTCTATTGATTTGCACGACGGTTCCTTTTTTTGTCCGTCGTCTGAACTTTCATTTTACGTCTGTATTTTACCTAACCGTAGTTGTTTTTCTTGCAGTTTGTATTTCTCTGTAAGCATGGTTTCAAAATCTGAAAGTAAGGATTCTCAAGCATCAAAAGGTCAAGGAAACGACATTGTAGTTTCAAAGGCACAATTTCTTCCAAGCAATCCCCCAAAGAAGATGAGATTTACTTCATCTTCCGCGAAAGACCCAAGCTCTTCGACATTTGATGAAGTGACGAAATCTACTCGCGGTATCAACATAATGAGCCGTGTTGTGAAGAGGAAAATCCAGAAGATTAAGCCTGTGGTTGAGTACAATAAAAGTGGCAGACCACATGGCAAGGCTGCTATTGAGATGCAAAGTTACATTGGTGTTTTGGCAGACACTAGAGTCCCTCTTGTAGACAAGAAATGGACTCAATTGCCCAAGGACCTAAAGGAGCAGATTTGGGAAGCTGTTCAAATGGCTTATGTTGTTAGGGAAGGGGGCAAGAAGATGGTGTTGTCGATGCCGCCAAAAAATGGAAGGATTTTAAGTCTACCTTAACTAGGCAGTTTATCCTTCCATTCGCAAATGAGAAGGAGAAGTTAAAATAGTCCCCTCAGCTTTATAACTTCATAGAGAAATCTGAATGAGATGCCTTTGTAGCTTCAAGGTTATCCCCAGATTTTGAGGCTGTGCATTCTGAGCAATCACAAAGAAGGGAGAAATGCGAGTACAACCATAGGTTGTCTCGAAAAGGGTAGGTTGGTTTGGAGGATCAATTGGAAGAAACCGTGCCCGATGAAGAAATCGATCGATCTCTGCTATGGAAGAAGGCAAGAGAAGATAAACAGGGAAACATCCCTAATCCAAAGGTTACAAAGAAGGCAAAATTAATTGTAAGTTTCACTGACTCTGTTCTAAATTGTAAAATAGAGGTTTTATTTTTCTTTCAGACAGCAGTCTTTTTATCAACCGTCGTTAGACATGAAACCCCACGACGGTTTTTAATCATCGCCTTTTAAAAAATATATAACGTCAGTATTTTTATAAAACCGAAGTCTTCATTGAATTACAACGATGGTTTTGTGTGTTTGTATAAAGTTTTTTAAATTAAATTTTGAACTTTCTTCATATTCACACTCACACACACTCTCTCTCCCTCTCTATTTCTCTGCAATTGGTTTGTACAGTATTTCTGGATCAGTGAATATTTTGGTTAAGTGTTTTTATCTATGATGTCAAATAAACGACGGTTATTTCATGGACCGATGTTTTAATGTATACAAAACGACGGTAGTTTTGGGATGATGTATTAAATTATTTTATGCGTCTGTTTTTAAAATAAACCGTTGTTATAACCTATTTACCACGTCAATTAATATTTTTATTAATTTATTTATTTGATCAGTTTTATTATCTATTCACTCACTGACATTCTCTCTCTCACTTTTAGGATGATTTGAAAAAAAAAAGTCTTCGTGGGCACTCTGACTGTCTCTGGGAGTAACGATGTTTTGACCATGGCTTTGGGAACCCCTAAGCATGGTGGGAGGGTCAGAGGTGTTGGAGATGGGGTTTCCCCAACTCAATTCTTCAATTTGTCGAGACAGCAGAGAGTAAAATTTGCTGACAAATTGAAGGAAAGTGTTATGGCAGCAGTGAGAGAGGAAACCAAAAAGATGGAGGCCAGGGCAAAGGAAAGTGTTATGGAGGCAGTTAGAGCAGAGAGGGAAATTATGTTGAAACAATTCAGTCAACTAATTCCCAACTTTGATCCCAACATGCTCAGTAAAATTCCAACTACACCAACTACACCAATTACTCCAATTCCTCCAATTCCTCAAGAGCAAAGCCCAAAAAATCCAATGTATGACAAAGCAAGCTGCTCTAATGTGAGAGCCCCTGAATTGGATGAAGGCAATCCCACGAATTATGCTGATGTCGATGTAAAAAACACGAAACCGTCAAGATCAAACGGTAAAATCTCTGACATTTGCTTTTTCTGAATTTTAAATTTTAAATAGACGTCGGTGTTTATTTTAAAACTCGTCGTCTAGTTTAACCTAGACGACCTTTCTATTGTGTAGCGATGTTATAACTTTTACACAATGACTGTTATGTATTTACCGTCGTCTATAACCTTTATCCTCAGATAAAATGTTCTAGAAACCGCTGCTGATATTATATACCACGTCAGGTTTGTTGATTTGTTGGAGTCGTTTATTTTACTTCATGAACACATTAACTTTTATTTCTTTATTTATTTCTTGTTACAGGATCTCTCAAAGCTTGACATGCCAGCTCCTCTGTTAGCCCTATGCCAATATGTCGAGCCCAAGTTGAAGCCTGCTAACGAGACCATTGCAGTTCACATGCCTAAATAAATGTTTGGCACTGATCATGATACCTGGCTCTTGAGTGAAGACATTTTACAGTTTGCTTCATGGTTGAGATTAGAGCCACAGTGATTGCAGTATACATGAGGTAATTCTTGAAATCCAATTTTGTTTTTGTTTTTTTTATACATTTTCTTTCTTTTAAATTAAAATCTCATTTAATTGAATTTCATATATTTAATTAGGTACCTATTTGACTATTTAAAAATGGCAAATATGGTAAAACTTGTTGGCCTCGTGGACCCTAGACAAGTCAGCTCTCAATCTGGAATGTTATCTCATCGCTCAAAACATATCTCAGAAAGCCCGAAAAAGGCAGATGGGGATCAATTTTACTTGGTGCCTTATAATCCAAGGTTAGTCCCCTTCTATACTTAATTGGTTCCTTGTAATATATATTTTTGTAGTATATTTAATATATATATATATATGGATAATTTTGTGTAGGGGTCATTGGGTGTTAATAATTGTGAGACCAGCTAAGGAGACTGTCTATTACATGAATTCATTGCCAAACCGCTCTGTTGACGAGGACATGAGAAATATAGTGAATATGTGAGTTTATTAATGAAAACCTATGATTTTTTATATCTGCATTTGATTGATACGACAGCTTTTTCCAATCGTTGTAGTGAAAACACAATGATGGTATATTATAACTGACGTTTTCAATCATTTACAACGTCAGTATTTTCTTGAAACCATCGTCTTAATTGAAATACCACGTCGATTTTGTTTTTAATTTTTTCTGTTAAACTTTCATTTAACTTTGGTTATACGTCGTTTTTCTTCGTCACCGACGTTAGAATGAAACACAACGACGGTTCTTATTTTCCGACGTTGTATATAAACTACAACGTCATTTGTTTCACAAAACTGTCGTCTTCAATTATTTACCATGACGGTTAATAATTTTGATGCTGATTTTTAGTTTTGTCATTAACACTTTTTGTTTTCTTGAAACAGTTCAATCAAAATGTATAACTCTCACACAAGGAAACAATCATCACGTAAATCACCCATATGGAAAAATCTACAAGGCACTCCTAGACAACCAACAAATGTAGAGTGTGGCTATTACGTGATGCGTTTCATGAGAGATATAATTCATGATCTAGCCATAGCCTTTGAGAAGAAGGTAAAATTTAATATATAATTTATTTATTTTAATTCCACGACGTTTGCTTTCAAAACTGTCGTTTTATTACTTGTAACATGTCGGTTTTTGTTCTTTATTTGCAGTTTGACAAGAAAAAGGAACTAGTTGTGTGTACTCAAGAACATATTGACGAAGTCAGGCTGGAATGAGTGAATTCGTAAACAAGCAATTACAAAACAATAATTGATAATATACATTTATTTAAAAAAAATTTAGGTTTATTTTAATTTTTTGACAATGTATATAAACATATTTTTAGTAATTTTTTGAAAATTCATAAAAAAAATCAAATGAAATATATTGTTGTTTCTAATTTTTTTTTTTTTGGTATAAAATATAAATGTGTTAAAATGAACTAAAATTAAAATAAATCATAAAAATGTATTAATTCCCAAAATCCGACGTCTCATTCATCTTTATACGTCAGTTATATATAAACCACGGCCGCCTTGTTATAGCGGGAAACAAAACATCAACGACATTTCTCAAAAACAACATTTAAGGTTAATATACACGTCGGTTTCTTTAAAAAACTGAAATCTACGAAAATATTTGTAGAGACATACAACGTTTGTTACAGGTTAAATGGTGACGTTGTATTCATAAACAACATCGTCATCAAAATAGTAATAGACGTTGTAAATAACTAAACATGGCAGTTTTACATTGCGACGTTTAATAATGTTTACTAGGACGACGTTATGAGTTACTTAACATCGTTGTAAACTGATGCAACGTCGGTTATGTACTTTTGTATTCAATTTTTGTATGACTTTTATATTTTATTCCTAATATTCATAATAATTTCAAAACAAATTCCATAAAATAAACTGACAACTACTATGCACTCATTGGAAGATTTTATCTCCCCTAAATCTTTAAAAAATTTAATGTTAAAATTATTTTTATTTGTATTTAATTACTAATATTAAAAAAATATTCATAAATAATCTGAAAAATAAACCGACAAATTCTATGCATTCATTGAGACAATATCAATCCCCTACATGCCTCAAAATTTTAATTTTAGATTTCAAAATTAGAAGTGATAACAAAAGTCAAAATGATTTAGAGACAAAGCACAATAGTCATTATATTTTCCATTACATAACCCTAAGGTTTATGTGATCCATTGGGTGGTCACAAAACAATAATTGATAATATACATTTATTTAAAAATGTTTAGGTTTATTTTAATTTTTTGACAATGTATATAAACATTGATGCGCATATTTTATATTATATATTTAACCCCATTTTTAATATAGTTTGGTTAATATTTTGGAAGAATTTTGATACTTTGAATTATATTTCCAATATAGGACTTTCGACTCCCTCTGGAGCAAAACATAATCAAATGGACGAATTTTGGAGTAATTCTAGTTGGAGGACGTTCGTGAGTCACTTGGCTTGATCGTATCAAAATTTAAGACTTTTCTACCAAGCGGTTATTTTCTGGCGATAAAATAAAGGAGCAAGTGCGCGGTGCTGGAATAATGACGATTTGAGCTTTTATTGTGTTTTGGAGCCCAAGATGACTCAGATGGGTTCGTGCCCTTCTGGAGAAGTGTTCAGAACGTTTTTATCTTTAAAACGAGCTATCTTGGGCCAGATTTGGAGGATATTTGAGACCAAAACGTGGCTGGGCAGATTTGGGCAGATTCTCCTAATCCAATTTGGATTTTATATCCTAGTATTATCTTATTTTAACCTAGTTTCCTTGTGGGGATTGGGCAGCTAGGTTTTAGGAGGTATTTAAGCTCCTTTTCACAGCAATTTAGGGGACTCCCTTTTTACTTGTTTTTGGCTTTTGGAGCAATTGCTAGGATTTTGGATTTTCGTGACTTTCAGGTGTCTTCATTCTTATTCTTCTTAATGATATTTTCTTGGATTTCAATTGTGAACATGCGTAACTAACTCTCTTTTGCTAGGGTGAGGCCACGAGCCTTAGCAAGAATATGTAGTTTCTGTCCAATTTGCTTATGATTATATGCATGCAGGTTTTCGAATTATTCATCACTGGGTTAAACTATCTAAGTGTCTTGATGCTTGATCACCATTAGGATGTTTAGAAAAGTAATTTGATGCAGTTTTGGTCGGAGGTCGGTCCCTGAAATTGACGAAGGCTTCTTGTGATTAATATGTGCAAGTTCACTTAGGATGAATACCACGCCTTAAGGGTTGCATGGTTTTTCAAAAGATTTCATAGAACTTAATGAGTCATGTATGTTTAGATTTGATCCGAATACCACAGACGGATTGCATGTGTGATATACGCTCTATGTTGGGGGTCCAAGTAGGCATATGTTAGGAATACCTAACCTTCGAAATATGTATGTATAGGTCATAAGTAATTGGGGAACTATAAAGAATTGTTAAGGTGACGGCGGATCCCTAGTGCTTTCTTAATTTGATTTCTAAAACACAACTGTTTCTCTTGCTCTTAGCTTTAATTTTCATATTGCCTTATTTTTATTAGTTAAATTCCTTTTAATTTAAGGTTTTCAAATCAAACATCTCAACTTTCTCTTTTGCGATAATTAATTAGAATTTGGTTGCTACGAGTTATTTAATAATCCCTGCGGAGAACGACCTTACGAGAATCATTTATACTACAATAACCTTGTCATTCTTGCAAGTTTTGTAGGAGTTTTAACCCTGTTTGCACAGGTACTAAAAAGCCTATCAAACATATTATAAAAATGTGTTAAAATGAACTAAAATAAAAATAAATCATAAAAATGTAAATTAATTCCCAAAATCCGACGTCTCATTCATCTTTACATGTTTGTTATATATAAACCACCGCCGTCTTGTTATAGCGGGAAACAAAACATCGACGGCATTTCTCAAAAATGACATTTAAGGTTGATATACACGTTGGTTTCTTTAAAAGACTAAAATCTATGAAAAAATTTGTAGAGACATACAACGTCCGTTACAGGTTAAATGTTGACGTTGTATCCATAAACAACATCATCATCATAATAGTAATAGACATTGTAAATAACTAAACATGGTGGTTATTACATTGCGACGTTTAATGTTTACTAGGACAACGTTATGAGTTACTTAACGTTGTTGTACACTGATTCAACGTCAGTTATGTACTTTTGTATTCAATTTTTGTATGACTTTTATATTTTATTCCTAATATTCATAATAATTTCAAAACACATTCCATAAAATAAATTGACAACTACTCTGCACTCATTGGAAGATTTTATCTCCCCTAAATCTTTTAAAAATGTAATGTTAAAATTATTTTTATTTGTATTTAATTACTAATATTCATAAAATATCTGAAAAATAAACCGACAAATTCTATGCACTCATTGAGACAATATCAATCCCCTACATGCTTGAAAATTTTAATTTTAGATTTCAAAATTAGAAGTGATAACAAAAGTCAAAATGATTTAGAGACAAAGCACAATAGTCATTATACTTTCCATTACATAACCCTAAGGTTTATGTGATCCATTGGTGGTCATAAAATTGAAAATTCTTTAATATAGATTTTAGCCTAATAATATAGAAAGCATTGTTGTAAGGAGTCCAAAGCAATTTTCGGTTCATTTTTCTCATACTTGTGTATTTTTTTATAATTATTGTAAAATTTAGGGTTTAGGGTTTAGGTTTTATTGAAACGATGCCGGTTTGCTCTCGCTCGTTTTGGTCAATACCCTCGTTCGAATCCCAGGAAATGCACACCAAAGCTAATTTTTTAATATTTTAGATGTCGGTTTTTGTATGGGCGATGTCAAAACACAATATAACGTCGTAAATGTAACATAACCGTCGCTGTAAATGTGAAATTAAACGACTATCGGTTGTATTTACCGTCGTCTTTAAAAAACGCGGTCCTTTGAATTTTTTTACTAGGATCTAAAATTTTCCGAATTTCCATTTAACCCTAAAGTATTTCATTCTCTCTCTTCAACATAAATTTGTCTTAAAGTTTTCGCTCTCTCTCAAAACATTGGGTATTTTCTCTGAGCTATCTCTCAAAGCATTGGGTATATTCTCTGAGCTCTCTCAAGTATTTGATATTTTCTCTCAGCTCTCTCTCAATATCCATGTAAGTATATTCTCTCAGCTCTCTCTCAATATTCTGTTATTATTAGTTTGTATATATTCTCTTAGCACTCTCTCAATATTCTCTTAGTTTGTATATTCCCTTAGATCTCTCTAAATATTCTGTTAGTTTGTATATTCTCTCAGCTTTGGTTTCTTAATATGGGTTCTTTTATGTTTTGATGTTTGCATTCTGTTAAGGGTTCTTTGAAATGGAATGGGGATGGAAGAATTAGGCATTGGTTTTTTGTAAACCATGATGACGGTTGGTTTCCACCAACTGTCGTTTAAATTTTTAGTATACGTCGGCCTTTTATATACTACTGCCGTCGTTGTTAGTCGACCACAACCCAGCCCTGTTCTTCAAAAAGAATACAAATATCTTGTTTGCTTAAAGACGACGGTAAATAGACATACAGTCGTCTTAATCTATGTTACGCAACGATTATTTTGTAAAAACCGTCGTCTGATTATTGTGCAATTTTTTTTTTCATTTTTCCCACTTTGTTCTCTTCTCTATCAATATAGTAGTGTTTCATTACTGGTCTTTTCACTTTATTATATGTATGATTTTATAGTGTGTGAGATATTTAAGTCATGGATGCATGCGGATAGAAGATCAAAGGCATATGAGTTAGGTGTGGAAGGATTTTTGAATTTTGCTATAGAAAATCTTGTAAATACAACTCATATTCGTTGTCCATGTGTTAAATGTGGGAATATTCGATTGTTTGGAGTTGGAATTATAAGGGACCACTTATACTTTAATGGAATTGACCAAAGCTATAAGATTTGGACATGGCACGGAGAACCTTGGGAATGGACTACTAATGCTAGTAGAAATGTGGAAAAGGATGAGCAATGTGGGTTCAGTTTTGTTTCTGAAGAAGTAGGGATGGATGATAATGATTTAGGCGATATTGGATTTGATCCTCATGAGTTTGCCAATGTGATTGGGGATGGAGATCAACCCTTGTACCCTGGTAGCAGTAAGTACATGATGTTGTCGTTTGGTGAAGTTATATAATTTGAAAGCAAAACATGGGATGAGTGATGTTTGTTTTACAGAATTATTGATACTTCAAGGAGATTTGCTTTAGGGATGAGTTATGAGAAAATCCACGCATGTCCCAATGACTACATCTTGTATAGGAAGGATTATGAAGATTCAACTAACTATCCTACTTGTGGTGTCTCAAGGTGGAAGGAAGGCAAAGATTCAATCTTGAAAGAGGGTGTGCCAGAAAAGGTGATGTGGTATTTTCCTCCAATTCCAAGGTTTAAAAGGATGTTTCAATCACATAAGACAGCTAAGAGTTTGGCTTGGCATGCTGCTAGAAAATCCGTTGACGGTCAAATGTCTCATCTAGCGGATTCCCGTCCTGGAAACTTGTTGATGATAAATGGCCCGAGTTTGGTAAAGAGCCGAGAAACTTGAGATTGGCTCTCTCATCTGATGGATTCAATCCCCACAGTTCTTTTAAGTAGTATATATAGTCATGGCCGCTTATTTTAGTTAAATATAATCTCCCACCATGACTATGCATGAAACAGAAGTTCATGATGTTGACCTTATTGATTTCCAGTCCTAAACAGCCTGTAAATGATATAGACGTCTACTTAGAGCCTTTGATTGATGATTTAAAATCTCTATGGGATATGATACACATATAGGAGAATACTTTACACTCAGAGGTGTATTATTGTGGACAGTCAATGATTTTCCTGCCTATGGAAATTTATCTGGTTGTGTTGTTAAAGGATATAAAGCTTGTCTAGTATGCGGCGATGATACACCAAGTCACAGGTTGAAAAATAGCCACAAAATTTGTTACATTGGGCATAGAAAATGGTTACCAATCAATCATCCATATCGGAGGCAGCGTGCAGCTTTTAATGAGAAACTTGAATATGACACGCCTCCCGAGCCATTAAACAGAGAAGAAGTGTTGCACATTGTTGAAGATATTAATTATATATGGGGCTGGAAAATTGGGGGAAGTGTTGGTGAGAATGATGGTGACAGAGTTTGTTGGAAGAAGAAATTAAAATTCTTTGATCTCGAGTATTGGAAATACCTTCATGTGAGGCATGTCCTAGATGTTATGCATATTGAGAAGAATGTTTGCGATAGTATTATTGGTACATTGCTGGAGATCCTGGAAAAAATAAAGATGGGATTGCTGCTTGGTTAGATTTATTGAACATGAGGGTCAAAACTGATTTGCAACCCGAGTATGAATAAAGACGTACTCGCTTGCCTCCAGGGCCTTGGAATTTATCAAGAGCAGAGAAGAGAGCGGTTTGCAATTCTTTCTATGGTATGAAGCTCCCTGAAGGTTATTGTTCAAATATAAAAAATCTTGTATCTTTAAAAGATTCAAGACTTCTTGGACTTAAATCTCATGATTGTCATACCTTGATGCAACAATTGCTCCATGTGGTAATTCGTTCTGTTTTGGAGAAGCCTGCAAGGTATGCAATAACTCGATTGTGCTTCTTCTTCAATGCTATATGTGCAAAGAAGGTGGATGTTTCCAAGCTAGATAAGTTGGAAGAAGATATAGTAGTTACTTTGTGTTTGCTTGAGAAGTACTTTCCTCCTTCATTCTTTGATATCATGGTTCATCTAGTAGTACATCTTGTCAGAGAAGTTCGTCTATGTGGCCCAATATATTTTAGATAGATGTATCCGTTTGAAAGGTATATGAAAGTGCTAAAAGGGTATGTTCAGAACCGTACTTGTTCGGAAGATTGCATTGCTGAGCGGTATATAGCTGAAGAAGCTGTAGAGTTTTGCACCAAGCATTTATCTAAAGTTAATACAGTTGGAGTGTCTTCAAGCTAGAAGATGGGAGTTTCGAAGCCATTATCAAGTTGCATAGTAAGCTTAGTTGATCGGGACTTGTTAAACCAGGCACATTTATATGTCTTGGAGAATACGGAGGAAGTCCTACCTTATTTTGAGTACGTATGACTTTTATTTTTCATATGGAGCCTTTTTAAATATTATTATTCCTTATGTTTATCTTATGCACAAGGAATCATAATGCTTGATTTTTTTGTGTTAATGTAGGGAACATATGATCCACATCATGACCACTTTTCCAAAATTTAGAAAGAGAACAAAGTGGCTGCAAGATAAGCACAATAACACTTTCATTCAATGGCTCCACTTTAAGGTATATATATGTTATTGAATGACATGCATCAACTTTTAATTTTCTTCCATTCTATATGTTAGATTGAATTAAGATATATATGATTAATTTGCAGGTTCAAAGTGAACTTAATGAGGAAGATCATAATAGTGTATCAGAAAATTTGAGGTGGCTAGCAGCTGGTCCAAGCATGGCAGTGCCATCATATGGGAGCTATCTTATTAATAGTGTTAAATTTAACACCAAGGCACAAGATGATGTGCGAACTGTCCAAAATAGTGGAGTTTATTTATTTGCACATACTATGCAAGTTGCTAGTGCTAAGGATAAAAACCATATTGTCTCCAATATGGGTTTTTATGGTGTTATTCAAGAAATTTGGGACCTTGACTACCAAAAGTTTAGAATCCTAGTCTTGAGGTGTGATTGGATAGATAACACTTCGGACCTTGTAGTCGACGAACTTGGATTTACCCTTGTAGATTTGAGTAAAATTGGACATAGAAATGACCAATTTGTTATGGCTTCTCAAATCAAACAAATATTTTATGTTGACGACCCAATGCATCGTGGTTGGTCGGTAGTGTTATCAATGCCTAATAGAGAATATAATGATGTTATTGGTGATGATGTGCTAGGTGATACTAGAGGGATACCAAATATTAACACATTTGATGACTTAGTGGGTGAGTTTGGGAATGAAAATATTAGAGATGGGTGTGAAGATATATGGATTG
Organism: Prunus mume; assembly: GCF_029339155.1. Lineage (NCBI taxonomy): Eukaryota > Viridiplantae > Streptophyta > Magnoliopsida > Rosales > Rosaceae > Prunus > Prunus mume. The sequence goes on from NC_142699.1 coordinate 42,344,055, forward strand.
ATTGATTGTTGCAATGTATGACGTTAGCTATTCAGTTAATTGTATGACATTAATTAATAATTATGTACAACATTTTAATTCTTATCACATTTTCATTATGCAGGCTTTGGGCAAGACAAATCAAAAATTAAAAATGCTAGGTTAAAGCTGTAAAGTACGACGGTCAGGGATAAAAATTGAAAATATGGACGTCTAAGATAAAAACAACGTCGGGTTTCAACAAGGGAACATACCGTAAAACAAAAAAACAAACATATGAAAAAGAAATCAAGACGGTTTGCTTAAAATAAACCGTCGTCTAAACCGCAAAATAAAGGCCATTCAGTTCCATTATCCGTCGTGATGTATGTTCGCGACGCTTGCTAGTCTAAAACAACGACGTCTCCGCTCATATATACGTTACGGAAGGTCAAATAAGTGACTTTTAAAAGGACATCCACGTCATTATGTGATAAGAACCGACGTGGTAAGTAATTACAATGTCAAGCAGATGGATCTCTAGACGTAATGAAGTAATTAACCACGTCCTTTATTTTAAAGCAATGGACGTTGAATCTATAATCCACGTCAGTTATGTTCCTATCCACGCCTTAAATACTATTTATAACGTCATCATTTGACATAAACCGACGTGGGGGAGAGTTTTGTACGTCTATATTGAGTAATATTCTATCATTTTAAATATTTTAGACGTCGGTTATTTGGAAAAAGTGACATCTACCTCTGTTAAAGGGCCTTCTTTGTACTATTTAAATGACGATTCTAGAAAAAAACATATGTGTCAACGAGTTAACACGTCGGTTTGTATTATAGTTCATGACATGGATAAACATATAAGCGTCGGTGATGCCTGGTGCAGGACGTGGTTATTTTATTTTACGGCGGTTATGGAAAGACAAATGACATGTAATACTCTTTAAACGTCTGTTGGTTTGTATGTACGTCGTTGTTTATGGTTCACAAGTCGGTTTTTTTTTTAACGTAGTAAATATTAACCACGACGGTTTCTAGCTTATCCAAGTCTTTTTTCCTTCATTTAGAGACGTGGATAATTATATGTACGTCGGTTCTTCTTTTGATCTTGACATGTAACAGTCTTTAGACATCTCCATTTCCATAAAACCGTCGTGTAATGTTGTGGGAGATTTCATTTTAGGCTAATTATATAGTAATTACACGTCGGTTAGTAATAAATATGGACGTTGAATTCCTTAACAACGTCGGTTATTAACCGTCGTTGTTGATAGTACAAAAGATGGCGGTCGATTTCACGACGGTTGGAAAACCTTCTACACGACGGTGGTTTCCCGCCGTCTATTTCGATTTTTGTAGTAGTGCTTATTCAATTGGTTGGGCTCACTGGAAAACCTATGATTTTTTTAGCGAATGTGCAATTTTGGCCAGGATTTATTTATTTAAAATAAAAAAAACAAACGAACATGCTCCAGTGGCAGCTTTTATTTCTTCAATACATAAGAGTTAGGTTATTTTTGTAAAACTTTTTGTGGCGGCTTTTAACTAGATTGACCTTAGGTCCCTTCATGTATTCATATTATACATGAAAAATTATTTTATGTAAAAATATTGGCTAAGTATGAAAAATAGTTTTTCAGAATTATCATTTTTTCAAGATAGTTTTTAGCGGCTTTTATTCCTTACACATCAAATAAGAAAACTTGATTTTATGGGATTTTAGTATGAAGTATATATTGACTTAATGAGCCATTATTTTTAGCCTAAAACTTATTTTGCACTAAAACCGATTTTTCATATTTTGATTTGGTGAGAATTTGATTTTCTAGTATTTTTATTTTAATCCAAATGGGGGGTACTTCCTTATTTACATTATAAACTTAAGTAAATGGAGTAATATAAAAATAAATAAAAGTAAAAGAAGAAAGACATTTACTTAGTAAATCCGCCACTGACTGGGCTATAATTTTTTTATCGGCTGGGAAAGAAAAAGCCACCTAGGCTATAGCCCAGGTTAGTCATGCCTATGGTCCATCCCTTAGATCTGAAGCTAGCCCTTCTATCATACCTTTTATTTTCTTTCAATTTCGTAGACAACCTTGTTTGCTTTTGGTGGAACCTTCCTGTTCTTAGAATAAAAAAGAAGAATTTAAATTAATTTGTTTATGATAATAAGTCCTTGAGTTTTCCATAGTGGAACTTTTAATGGAGGCACCGTTGAGTTTTTAGGGTTTTACAGAAGTGAAGGGGAGGAGGGAGGGTATGAGTTCAATGTTGAATCTTAAATCGTTGGGTGTTTTATTTTTTATATTAATTTTTTGTTTGGTGAAATTCTTTTTGTTGCAAAAAAAATATGGAATTTAAAGAAGAAAGATGATATAGCAGATAATATGGTCTGCCATATCATGTGTCACATGTGTTTGGTATTTATAAGTTGATAAATAAGTTGGTGGCCATAGCGTTATGAAAATTGGTACTTAGGTGACTAATGGTAAATTTAATTACACAAACAAGACAAAACAACACAGCAATCTTCACACACTTTAAACCTTGACCAAATACACATATGACTAGTCAACTGCTAGTCATGAACAATCACAATCAAGAGAACACACAGATCATGCCACAATGTACCTGCAACCCTAGAAGATTACTAATGACAACCTAGGCACTCAGAAGGACCCAGTCAATCTAGGCATCCCCTGTGCTAGCAACAACTATGGTGAAAGTGTGTGAAATCATCATAATCATGCAAACATCAAACAGCAGATAAAGATGACTAGTCAACCACCAAGAACACAAACCCAGAAAAATTACAGATATGCAAAACAGATTTTGTTCACCTAGAAACCCACCATTGGGAAAAACTGGGAGTCATCAACCGACCAGGCACTCCACTAAGTAGAAAAAGATTTTTACGAAGGAAACACAACCAAGCTCAAGATCCACCTAGGTCTATTTAGGAATATGAGCAATACCTCCTTTGTGCAATCTTCTTCTCCAACTTAGCAAAACTTGAAGCTCAGTTCTTCATGGCAATGGCAGCTCCTTCTCCAAATTGCTCGTTCATCCCATGACACTAGCTTGCAAGCTCAACACAGACCGAAACCAATATTTGGATTCAAAGGAGAATGACCAATTTCTTCAAGAAACCATACTCTTGAAGAAATCAGTCTTGAATCTGACCTAAATATAAATGAGAGATGATTTAAATAGCTAGATGCAGATTTTGGTTTTTTCAAAAGCAGTTTTTCAAAAAGAAATCAATTGGAAAAACTCATAGATGAAAATATATGGTTCTCTCTTGAGGAAGAAGAGAAAGAAAGCAAAGCAATCTTTCCAAAACTTCCACGCGAAAGAGGCAGCCGCCAAATGACCAAAATCGTGGCCTTTACACCAAAAAAATTCGTTAGGTCAGAAAACACAGATGGCAGCAGAGAGAGAGAAAGAGGAATAGGACAAAACAGTTTGTTATCCAGCTGGAAGCAAGGATGACTAGTCATATGAGAAACGGATGACTAGTCATCATTTTATGAAGACTGTTTAATGTAATGATATGACTAGGCAACCATAAGCATAGATGACTAGTCAACTAAAACAGCATTATGACAAACACCAAATAATATCGACCCTGTGAAAGACATGGTTTTGGTTTCTAAAAAACACAAGCATGAACTAGCACATATATCAAGTGATCAAAGTTGCATTAGCACAATAGCCTAGACCAAGTCTTCAACACATGAAGGAAAGGGAATGAAAAAGAAGAAAAGATTAAAACCATATGCAGTTTAGATAGACAATCAACTCTGAGAGATAGGCAATGAGATGCAATTCATGCTCACAGACAAGGCATATTTAGGAAAGAAGGAGGTTTAGAGCCAAGGGACACAAGAGATGATATCTTATCTCTCTTGGAGAAAACTGTATACAAAGCATTCTTAAGACATGATCATAGTATGGGCTCACAGCAAAATATCATCACTCTCTAATGACAAAATATTTGATGATTTATTTTGATTTACTTGCACATCCCGAACATAAGTGCTTTGAATGGCCCAATTTTACGGCTCTTTGCTCTAGATTCTTCAATCAAAACACCTTATACCTTCCTAGAGCCGTGACTACATTAGTCACACTTCCCCTTTTTTTTTAAAAAAAAATTTAAATAGATTGGCTAAGAGAGTGAGACCAGCTAATAGATAATAACAAGAGCAGTCCAAAATGAAGCAGAGATACGTGGCTCACCAAGAGGACAAGATAGCACAATTTAAGTCTCATCTAATAGCATCTTAAACAAGAAAAGGGATTATGCACAAGTCAGACAAAGCACAAAAACATTCAATCATTCACACCATCAGAAATGAGAGATATGAACAGTGACATATCAACATCAAAATATAACAAAAAAATTTTGGACTTGACTAGGCAACTACAAGCAAGATGACTAGTCAACTGTTTTGGAATGTGCTGAAGACAAGGAACAGACCAGCTAATCAATCAATTGAGCAAAGGCCAATAGACTGCTGAAGTGTAACATGTTTCTGAAAGTCCAAGGCCTTGGTGAGTATATCTGCTAGCTGTTTTTTAGAGGGAACAAATTCCAAAGATAAAATTTTGTCTTCCACAAGATCTCTAATAAAATGGTGCCTAATGTCTATATGCTTAGTCCTAGAGTGTTGAACATGATTTTTTGAAATATCTATGGCATTCATGTTGTCACAATAGATTAGAAAGGATGATTGGGCAATACCATAGTCTTTCAACATTTGTCTCATCCAAAGGAGTTGAGTACAACAACTCCCAGCTGCAACATACTCTGCTTCCAGTGGATAAGGAGACAGAATTATGTTTTTTGCTATGCCAAGCAACAAGTTTGTTGCCTACATAGAAGGCCCCCCCGGATATCATCACTACAACCTGCCCAATCGGCATCACTATACCCAACAAGATTGACACAAGTGTCATAGGTATACCACAACCCAAACTCAATAGTCCCACTCACATATTTTATGATTCTCTTAACAGCAAACAAGTGAAACTCTTTTGGGTCACTTTGAAACCTAGCACACACACCAACACTAAAAGAAATGTCAGGTCTACTATCAGTCAAGTAGAGAAGACTTCCTATCATGCTTCTATAGAGAGTTTGATCCACACTTTTTCATGCAAGTCTCTATGAATCTTAGCACTAGTGCTCATTGGAGTTCTTGCAGATTTTGCTCCCTCCAAACCAAATTTTGTCACAAGATTTTTTGCATATTTAGATTGAGATACAAAGATCCCATCATGGCTTTGTTTAATTTGAAGACCTAAGAAATAGTTAAGCTCACCTACAAGACTCATTTCAAATTCACTAGTCATGACATGAATAAAATCTTGAACATGCAAATCAGAGGTAGAACCAACCACAATATCATCAACATACACTTGAGCAATCAAGACATCCTTTTTAAACCTTTTCACAAACAAGGTTTTATCAACGGACCCTCTAACATACCCATTTCCTAGAAGATGAGAGGTTAACCGAAACACATCATTTGGATGATGTGGATCTTCAAAACCCTTTGGTTGCTCAACATAGACCTCTTCATTTAGGACACCATTCAAGAAGGCAGTTTTGACATCCATTTGATAAAGTTTAAATTTCAAATGACAAGCAATGGCAAGAAGCAATCTAACTGATTCTAATCTTGCAACATGGGCAAAAGTTTCATCAAAGTCAATGCCTTCCATTTGAGTGTCTCCTTGAGCAACCAATCTAGCCTTGTTTCTGACCACATTACCTTGCTCATCGGTTTTATTTTTGAAAATCCATTTAGTGCCTATGACATTTGTGTTGACTGGTCTAGGAACAAGGTACCAAACGTCATTTCTCACAAATTGATTTAATTCTTCCTGCATTGCAAGAAACCATTCACCATGGTGTAGGGCTTCTTTCACATTTCTAGGCTCTTCCTTGGAGACATAACACACATGGCTAATTTCTTGAGCAAGTTGCTTCCTAGTTCTCACTCCCTGATTAAGAGGGCCAATAATGACACTCTCAGTTTGAGTGAGAGGACTAAGATCAGTATGAGAGCTGGCAGTCTGGACAGATGAGATGGAACTAGAAGTTGAAAAGGTTGACAAGTCAACCGGGACAGAATTTCCAAAAGTTGACAGGTCAACCACAAGATCCAGACCTGGAGATTCTTGCTCAAGAGGAGGAGGAGGAGGTAAAAGACCATCCTCATCCAATGCCATCTCTGTAGATGCAGCAAAATCATCAATAGTGACATTTATGGATTCAATGATGGTTCTGGACCTACAGTTGTACACTCTATAGGCTCGGCTTGAGGTGGAATACCCTAGAAATATTCCCTTATCACACTTAGAATCAAACTTAGCAAGATGCTCCCTATCTCTCAAAATATAGCATGTGCTACCAAAGACCCTAAAATATGACACATTAGGCTTCTTTCCTTTCCAAATCTCATAGGGAGTTTGTTTGGTACCAGACCTCACAACACCCTGTTTGAGATGTAACAAGTTGTATTGACAGCTTCAGCCCAAAAGTCTTTAGCAAGATTTTTGCTATTTAGCATCACCCTTGCCATCTCTACAATCACTCTAGTCTTTCTCTCCACAACACCATTTTGCTGAGGTGTAATAGGTGCAGAGAACTCATGTTTAATTCCCATTTCTTCACAAAATTTCAGAAACTAAGAATTCTCAAATTCAGAGCCATGATCTGTTCTAATTCTCACAAGAGGTAGATGACTAGTCATCTTCTCTTTTTGCAAAAGGTGGCAAACAGACTTAAACCTTTGGAAAGTTTCAGATTTCTCACGTAAGAATGAGACCCAAGTGAACCTAGAGAAATCATCAACCATGACAAGAATATATTTCTTTCCACCAAGGGACACGGTTTGGATAGGACCAACAAGATCCATGTGAACAAGTTCTAGACTAACATTAGTTTGAATGTGTTTGACCTTTTTGTGTGACACTCTAACTTGTTTGCCTAATTGACATCCTTCACAAACATGCAGATCAGATTTTTCAAGCTTTGGTAGACCACTTACTAACTCTCTCTTGGACAATTTATGCAATTCTCTAAAATTCACATGTCCAAGCCTTTGATGCCACAAAACACTTGTTTCATTTACAATCTTGTTGCAAACTACTTCTTTTGCATCATTGACACCATCAATGCAGTAGCAATTGTCCCTAGACCTTGCCACGCTCACAATCTCATTGCCACCTTTTCCAATGATTTTGCAGCCATGCTTGGAGAATCTAACCTCTACTATTCCATCATCACACAGCTAACTCACACTAATGAGATTGGATGTGAGACCCTCAACAAATCTAACATTCTTAAGCTCGGGCAGACCAGGGATACAAACAGTACCATTTCCAACAACTTGAGACCTATGACCTCCACCAAAAGTCACAGTGCCTCCATCAAAGGGGGTGAGAGATGAGAAAACATTTTTATCCCCAGACATATGTTTGGAACAGCCACTATCAAAATACTAAGAGTTGGTGTTTAAAGCAGCAAAAGCATTTAGCACAACAAGAGATTTGGTATGACCTCTTGCAATCCAAGTAGACTTAGGCACAATGGGAGAACTCATTTTGAGGGAGACAAGTTTGGCTATCTTAGTAACTTCATTCATCAAATGATCAACTTGATTTTGCAAAGATCTGGGATTCCTTTTAGATTTTGAAGACAATTTTCTGGTCTTATCTTTGCTAAACATATGACAGACTGGTCAAATATGACCAGTCAACCCACACCTGTGACAAGTTGGAACAAACTTAGGTTTCTTGACAACCTGCTGAACATCAAGAGGTACAATGATTGGAGTTTCTGATTTGACAAACTTAGTGGTAAAACTAGATGAACTAGAACCAAAGTGATTAAATCCAAGACCACCTTTGTCCCCATGAACTTTTCCCATATTCAACATTTTGTCAATTTTTGAAGCACCAATGGTCATAGATATAATCTTCCTATTTGCTTCATTCAATTCACCTAGGAGCTGTTTGTTTGAGTTCTGGAAACCAATGTTACTTTCCTTGAGCACATTAACTTGATTCTCAAGGTTACTCCTAATTGACACAAGAGCATCACTTTCTTTTTCTAGAGACTCAAATTTGTCACTCAACTCCTTTTTGGTTTCTTTTAGGATGAGAATTTCATGTTGAAGATCTTGGTTATTGAACTCAAGTGTGAGGCTCTCTTCTTTCAAAACAAGGTCTCTTTAAACAAACAATCATATTTTCTTCCTAATGACTCAGATGACAGTCATCCGACTCAGAATCGATTCATCAGACGTGGGCTGCACAGAGGCAACAAAGGCAACATGTTGGTCATCATCATCAGAGGAAGATGAATCCTCTTGAGACCCTTCACTTTCACTCTCACTCCAGCTTACTTTCATGGCCTTGTCCTTTCCTTTGGAGTATTTTTTCTGATTGTTTGCACAGTCGGCAGCATAGTGTCCAATGCCTCCACATGTGAAGCACTTGACAGATTTTCTAAAATCTTTTGTGAAAGGTTTGACATCCTTATTCCTCTCTTCAGTTGATGGTCTAAATTGTTTCTTACTACCAGAGCTGCCCTCTCTAGCAAACTTTCCCTTATCCTTAAGAATTCTCCTAAATTTTTTGACAAACAAAGCCATCTCATCCTCAAAACCTGAGGATTTTTCACCAACTTTCAGAGAGGAAACATGCACTCCTTGAAGTGCAACATTTTTTGATTTTTTGGAGTCATTTTCTTCCATATTCAATTCCATCTCATAGGTTTTCAATTTTCCTACAAGCTTGCCAAGCTTAATTTCATTTAAATTTTGGACTTCCATGATTGCGGTTTTCTTTGCTCTAAACCTAGATGGTAGAACACGAAGAATTTTCTGAACAACAAGAAGCTCTTCAATGGGTTGACCTAGACTCATGGCTTCATTTGTGATCATCTCAACTCTCCCATAGAACTTAGAAATAGACTCAGTTTCAGACATCCTAAGTTCTTTAAATTGTGCAAGCACCATCTGAAGTTTTAGGGTTCTAACTTGGTCCATCCCCTTCATGAACCACCCTTAGTTTATCCCAAGCTTGTTTAGCATTAGGGATGTGTTGTATATGTGCAAATTGTGTGCTAGACAAAGCTGTAACTAAGGCATTTCTGGCCTTCTTGTTCGAATATGCACCAAACACCTCAGCTTCAGTCCATTGTGACCTAGGTTTGGGCACATCCTCACCAAAAACAGTCTTGACCGGAGCAACCCACTGTTTTGTGAGATACTCACTTGCATACTCATCAAGTGCATCAAGAAATATCTCAAATTTTTCTCTCCATGCAGCGTAGTTATTACCGTCAAAATAGGGAGGGGAGTTGCAAGATCCAGCAACTCGATCCCTTTCCATAATGAGCATACCTAAACACCAAAACAAATCCTAGGATCTCTATATTTGTGTTAAGAGCTGACGCTCTGATACCAATTGAAAATTGGTACTTAGGTGACTAATGGTAAATTTAATTACACAAACAAGACAAAACAACACAGCAATCTTCACACTTTAAACCTTGACCAAATACACATATGACTAGTCAACTGCTAGTCATAAATAATCACAATCAAGAGAACACACAGATCATGCCACAATGTACCTGCAACCCTAGAAGATTATTAGTGACAACCTAGGCACTCAGAAGGACCCGTCAATCTAAGCATCTCCTGTGCTAGCAACAACTATGGTGAAAGTGTGTGAAATCATCATAATCATGCAAACATCAAACAGCAGATAAAGATGACTAGTCAATCACCAAGAACACAAACCCAGAAAAATTACAGATACGCAAAACAGATTTTGTTCACCCAGAAACCCACCATTGGGAAAAACTGGGAGTCATCAACCGACTAGGCACTCCACTAAGTAGAAAAAGATTCTTACAAAGGAAACACAACCAAGCTCAAGATGCACCTAGGTCTATTTAGGAATATGAGCAATACCTCCTTTGTGCAATCTTCTTCTCCAACTTAGCAAAACTTGAAGCTCAGTTCTTCATGGCAATGACAGCTCATTCTCCAGCTCGTTCATCCCATGACACTAGCTTGCAAGCTCCAACACAGACCGAAACCAATATTTGGATTCAAAGGAGAATGACCAATTTCTTCAAGAAACCATACTCTTGAAGAAATCAGTCTTGAATCTGACCTAGATATAAATGAGAGATGATTTAAATAGCTAGATACATATTCGGGTTTTTCAAAAGCAGTTTTTCAAAAAGAAATCAATTGGAAAAACTCATAGATGAAAATATATGGTTCTCTCTTGAGGAAGAAGAGAAAGAAAGTAAAGTAATCTTTCCAAAACTTCCACGCGAAAGAGACAGCCGCCAAATGACCAAAATCGTGGCCTTTACAGCCAAAAAATTCGTTAGGTCAGAAAACACAGATGGCAGCAGAGAGAGAGAAAGAGGAATAGGACAAAACAGTTTGTTATCCAGCTGGAAGCAAGGATTACTAGTCATATGAGAAACGGATGACTAGTCATCATTTTATAAAGACTGTTTAATGTAATGATATGCAATGCTCAATACCTTTGTCAACTTGCTTGAGCCACCATAGAGCAGAGATTAGAGAAGAGCACCAATAAAAGTTTTCCCTAATCTAGACTTGAGCTTGATAAATTACATTACACATCCTATTGCAAAGTTGTTAAGGGAAGCCAAAAGAAAATACTAAAAACCATACATTAACACGTTATCGCATTTATTATTATTATTTGGGGTAATAGTGTGAATGGAGGACATTTTTTCCCAAATTCAAGGGAAGTGTGCTAGAATAAAATCATTTTTTGTAAAAAGAAGTCATGACTAATTAGGACAAAGTATTTCAATTATAATTAATTAAACCTTCCTCTCTTTAGTTGGTAATTCACTTTTTCGACCACAGCTTTTTTTTAAAAAAAAAAATTTATTTAATTGATTTTCATTTTTGCTTGTTAAACCTACTCAGCCCATTTCAGTAGATGCACTCCCATTCTTTGCTTGCTTCATTGCATCCAGCGTTCTTGATGGGCCCCGTTTTATTTAAAGATCTATTCATAGCCATCCCAAGTTGTATCGATACATCTAATCTAAATTTAAAACTATTGTATGTCCTTGAATCATTTTTTGTATTATTTTTAATCTATGACCATTAGCAGGTTTTAAAAAGGCAAAAATTCGTTTCTAGTCCTGTAATTTCTCGGTTTTACCACTTGGGTCCTTATAGTTTCAATTGCACTTTACTTATATTTTATTGACACAATGGTTTGGACATAAGAGTTCTAAAAACTTGTAAAGTGGATCTTTAATCTCGTAGATAACAAGCTTTGGATTCTCATTTATCATATTTTGCACCATGATTACAAGTTGAAAGTTCTTCATAATTCATAATCTTGTAATAACCTAATTCATAATCTTCAAGAACTTGTAAAGTGGATCTTTAATTTCATAGATTACAAGCTTTATCTTCTTTTTTTTTTAATTATTATTATTATGAGTTTGCAATCTTAGTTAGAATGTCTATGCTAGAGTCTCTTCGATCATGAGTAACCGTTAGTGGATGCACACTAGATTGTTTTAATTTTGATGTTAGATCATTTTTTATTGTAATTGCCCCTTATGACAAGTTTGTATTGGTCATTTGTGACTAATGACTTTTTTAGCTAAATTATGTATGCAATTCCAAAATTTCTCAACAAAAAAAAAATTAAATTAATAATAGTCATGATCGATAGTGTAGTACAAAAGGTACTCCTGTGGAAAAAATATTTGACTTCTTCGGACACGCACATGCACCTTTGAAAGAGAAGTTCACACATAAATTATATAAGAAATTATAATTAGTGCTTGCAATTATAAATTTTCTAGCTAATTGATTACGTTGAATTTTTGTTTTGATCACATGCAGGACAACTTTTGTCCAAATGCTAAGGGGGGCCGGACACAGACATTTGTAAGTGGCCATGTTTCACAGAGTGTACGTAGTATATGCCCAGTTGGCTTCTATACAAAGAGCTCATGTGTTTTGTAACAAACAAAAAACAAAACAAAACAAAATAAAAAACCAAAAACCAAAAACCAAAAAAAAAAAAAACTGCTTCTTTGTTTTATTTTTAGCCGGTCCACTGTTTTGTATTAACTTCCGCAGTTTTATTTTTACACTACTACAAAAAAGGCCAAAGACGACGGGAATTCACCATCGTGTATTCGGTTTTTAAACCGTCGTGAAATCGACTGTCGTCTATTTGGGTTTCAAACTACAACGGCTTTTCACCGTCGTTGTTTATCTGTAAAGACGACGGTTTTTAAAGAAAATCGTCGTTGTTTAGAGGTAAAGATCGTTAATTATAGGAGGAAAGACAACTGTTTTTAATAAAACCGTCGTGTATTGTACGTAAAGATGACGATTTTTTTATGAAAACCGTCGTGGATTGTTTATAAAGACATCATCTTTACATACAATAGACGACTTTTTTTATAAAAAGCGTCATCTTTACGCATACAATAGACGACCTTTTTTATAAAAAGCGCCATCTTCACGTATAATAGACGATGGTTTTTTTATAAAAAGTATCATCTTTACGTACAATAGACGACGGTTTTTTTATAAAAAGCGTCATCTTTACGTATAATAGGACGACCTTTTATAAAAAGCGTCATCTTTACATACAATAGACGACGATTTTTATAAAAACGTCATCTTTAAGTACAATAGACGACCTTTTTATTATAAAAGCGCCATCTTTACGCATACAATAGCGACAATTTTGTTATAAAAGCGTCATTTTTACGCACAATAGACGACGGTTTTAATAAAAAACAGTCATCTTTACGCATACAATATATGACGGTTTTTAAACATACAAATGATGCACAACTGAAGTCTCCTCCATCATCCCTGTAAATAAATCAAAATGACAAAGAGAGAAAAAAAGAAGAAGCTAAGATTATAAACATAAAAAATTAGGTGGAAGAGAAATTTTACCATTGGTCCATATTTCCATAGAAAACTTGTAAAATGAGCATAAAAAAGACCATCGAGAAACTGCAAATTTTCAACAATAAAAAAACATACGACTCACATAGAAAACCTGCAAAAGAAAAAGTTATAAATCTGCAAGCTTCCTCCTTATCTCCTGATAACCAAAACAGAAAATCTAAAAAGAAACCAAAAATAATAAAAAAAATGTAAACAAATCAGACAAATCAAGAGAGACAAAATCTGAAATTAGGGAGACAAAAAACATACCAAAAACGCAAAGAGACTAATCCAGAATTCACTAGCAAGATATAGAAGGGTATTAAGAGATTAGGTGACTTTCAAATCAAACCTTTCAACCAGCTTTGATTCCCAAATACAGAACATCCCTCTACATCTTATGGATTTGCTAAGACCTCAATCTCTCAACTCCTTTATTGATATCGATTTTTTGATGATTTTGTAGAGATTTTAGAGAGTGCAGGAGGGTTTCAAGGAGGGAGAGATAAGGTTTTTAGAGACGGGAGAAAATCTGAAAATTTGTTGAGCGCGAATTCACTTCAGTAGACTTTTTTTAGCGTGTTTTAAAAGACGACGTTTGTTAATGAGAGATAAGATTTTCAAAGACGGATGAAAATTTGAAATTTGTCGAGCGCGAATTCACTTAAGCGGCCATTTTTTAGCGTGTTTTAAAAGACGACGCTTTTTAAAAAAATTGTCATCTTTACATATAATAGACGGTTTTTTTTATAAAAGCGTCAAAAAGATTTACACGGTTTTATAAAAAGCGTCATCTTTACATATAATAGACGACGGTTTTTATAAAAAGCGTCATCTTTACATACAATAGACGACGATTTTTTATAAAAAGCGTCATCTGTATATACAATAGACGACGGTTTTATAAAAAGCGTTATCTTTACATACAATAGACGATTTTTTACCACTACCCTCCTTGACCCCATATGAATACAATGACTGAATTTGATCTTCAATTTAAAATATTTACACTAGTGGATACCACAAAATCTTATGTTATATTTAACGAAAGTATAAATAAACTCTTAATTGTTAGTGAATATTTTTTTTTATGGCATACGCATTTTAAGAAACTAGTTTCAACGATCCAATCGTCAAAATTGTTTGTTTATACTTCGAGATCATATACGCCAAAAATCGGAAAAAATAAACATTCAGAGATCAAGTAACGAGACAAAAAATTTCGACGATTATAAATGAAAAATCATCATTTAACGGTTATTTTAACTCCGATTTTGATGATTTTTTACTGCTACACTCCTTGACCCTATATGAATACAATGATTAAATTTTATCTTCAATTTAAAATATTTACAATAGTGGATACCACAAAATCTTATGTCATACTTAACAAAAGTATAAATAAACTCTTAATTGTTAGTGAATATATTGTTTTGATGGCATACGCATTCTAAGAAACTAGTTTCAATGATCCAACCGTCAAACGTGTTTGTTTATACTTCGAGATCATATACGCCAAAAATCGAAAAAATAAACATTCAGAGATCAAGTAACGAGACAAAAATTTTGACGGTTATAAATGAAAATTCATGATTTAACGGTTATTTTAACTCCGATTTTGATGATTTTTTACCGCTACACTTCTTGACCCTATATGAATACAATGATTGAATTTGATGTTCAATTTAAAATATTTACACTAGTGGATACCACAAAATCTTATGTTATATTTAACGAAAGTATAAATAAACTCTTAATTGTTAGTGAATATATTGTTTTGATGGCATACGCATTCTAAGAAACTAGTTTCAATGATCCAACCATCAAACTTGTTTGTTTATACTTCGAGATCATATACGCCAAAAATCGAAAAAATAAACATTCAGAGATCAAGTAACGAGACAAAAAATTTCGACGGTTATAAATGAAAAATCATCATTTAACGGTTATTTTAACTCCGATTTTGATGATTTTTTACTGCTACACTCCTTGACCCTATATGAATACAATGACTGAATTTGATCTTCAATTTAAAATATTTACACTAGTGGATACCACAAAATCTTATGTTATATTTAACGAAAGTATAAATAAACTCTTAATTGTTAGTGAACATATTGTTTTGATGGCATACGCATTCTAAGAAACTAGTTTCAACGATCCAATCGTTAAACTTGTTTGTTTATACTTCGAGATCATATACGGCAAAAATCGAAAAAAATAAACATTTAGAGATCAAGTAATGAGACAAAAAATTTCAATGGTTATAAATGAAAAATCATGAATTATTTAACTCCGATTTTGATGATTTTTTACAGCTACACTACTTGACCCTATATGAATACAATGACTGAATTTTTTCTTCAATTTAAAATATTTACACTAGTGGATACCACAAAATCTTATGTTATATTTAACGAAAGTATAGATAAACTCTTAATTGTTAGACAACATTTTTTTTTATATAAAAAGCGTCATCTTTACATATAATAGATGACGTTTTTATTTATTTATAAAAAGCGTCATCTTTACGCATACAATAGATTTACGGCGGTTTTTTAATAAAAACGTCATCTTTACATTACAATAGACGGTTTTTTTATAAAAGCGTCATCTTTACATACAATAGATGACGGTTTTTTATAAAAAACGTCATCTTTACATACAATAGATGATGATTTTTATAAAAAGCATCATCTTTACATACAATAGACGACGGTTTATAAAAAGAGTCATATTTACATACGATAGACGACGGTTTTTATAAAAAGCGTCATCTTTACATACAATAGACTACATTTTTTTATATAAAGAGCGCTATCTTTACATATAATAGACGATGATTTTTATAAAAAGCGTCATCTTTACATACAATAGACAATGATTTATAAAAAGAGTCATCTTTACATACAATAGACAACGATTTTTATAAAAAGCGTCATCTTTACATACGATAGACGACGGTTTTTATAAAAGCGTCATCTTTACATATAATAGACGACGGTTTTTTATAAAAGCGTCATCTTTATATACAATAGACGACGGTTTTTATAAAAAGCGTCATCTTTGCATACAATAGAGGACTTTTTTTTAATAAAAAGCGTCATCTTTACATATAATAAATAATTTTTTTTTATAAAAAGCGTCATCTTTACAAACAATAGGCGACGGTTTTTATAAAAAACGTCATCTTTACATACAATAGACGACGATTTATAAGAAGAGTCATCTTTACATACAATAGACGACGGTTTTTATAAAAAGCGTCATCTTTACATACTATAGACAATGGTTTTTATAAAAAGCGTCATCTTTACATATAAAAAACGACGGTTTGTATAAAAATCGTCATCTTACATATAATAGACAACGATTTTTTATCAAAACAGCCACGTGTTTACCAAAAAAATGACACTTGATTTTTAAAAGACGACGCTTGTCATACCGCCATCGTTGTTTTTGGTCGATTTTAACTCAAGAAAACCTTTTTAATAAGACGACGCTTTTTATTTGTGTGCGTCGTTATAAAAAAATATTCAACAGTACCTCCGGTTTTTAGTTGTTTACGCTCACTTATCCACACAGCTTTTTGTTACCGTTGTCTTTTTAAATACGACGACGTTTTTTCTTCTACCGTCGTCTTTTTCTGGTCATCTTTTTCACTTTTTGTAGTAGTGTTAGCCAGTCCACTGTTTTGTATGAACAATTTTATATTAACTTCCGCAGTTTCCTTTGATCTATGCGCATATTCTGGGTTGGTCACCTGCAAAATTTTTATATTGAAAGTCACCACGTGCCTAGTGATAATCTTTGGCGGTCTCTATGTTTTATCCTCTGTCTTCACATCAGATCACATGTCATCACGTACCTAGTGACAATCCTTATGTGCTTTGTTATTTGGTGCTCTATTGATAATAAAGTGCTCTGGTTATTTAATTAGGGTCATTTTTTCATTATTATTATGAATTTGGATTCCTTTATCATTGGAAAAAGAAATACTACTCAACCTTAAGGTTAACTATGAATCAGAGCGAGAATGAATCGAATCAACACGACTTCTCATTAAATTATCTACTAACTATCATGAATCGAAATGAAGAAATATTTGATTAGTGGAATGCATGCCCTCGAAGAATGTATATTTTATTTTATTTTTTCAAAAACCAACTACAACTTTTCAAATGGGAAAAACTATTTCACTAACAATTAAAATATTATGTAAAAATATTTTATGTAGTTATGATATGTATTAAAATAAAAATTCAGTATAAATATAAACTATAGTTGCCTGTGATCTGACACATTATATATTATACTTGCACTCCTACTGAGAATTGAGGGGCTCAAGCAACTTTGATGCTTTCCAGTTTGTTTAGCGTAAATTACAACTTTCCCTCTTTTTAGCTGTAACGTTAGCAAAGATACTAGTGTTATTAATTATTGGAGCATACATAAGCTTGAAAATAGGTATTGCTATTATTAATTTATGATTTTAAAATGTCAAATTCTACAATTTAAGGGATTCAAAACTTCAAGAGCGATGTTGAGTCAAACAATACAGGGTAAAATATTTTTTGATATATTTCCATTCATTCAAAGGAGGTATTTATAATACAAGTGTGTAAACCCTAATAAGATTATACAAGAAAACAAATAAAATTCTAATTACACAAAATTTGTACAAAAGAGAAAAAAATAAAATTCAAATAGAATAGGAAATAAATATCCTAAACAAATTTTTCGAACATGGTGATGATCACCGTAAAGTTCATTTTAGTGTTTACGGTTGGTTATAATAAACAAATTTTTTGATAACGAGAGATTTGTTATATGTATTAATGTTCATAAAACTTTATTTTTCACGAAAATCTGATGAACAAACTCTGCTTCTTCATTTTCCATTTTTATGGTTCGCTGGCTTTTTTATTTTATTTTGTTTTTATCCATATAAACGCCAAAAATCTGATGGCTTATTCTTCTGCTTCATAGAGCCTATTGTGCCTGTGCCTTGGGGAGAAATCGTTATTAAATATTTATGCATTTTGTTATATATATCTTCCATATTTCCAAATTCATATTTCATCCGTAAAATAATGCCACTGTTGCTGAACTTGAGAGAGCATTAATATTGTATATTGACGACCATCAACAGAATATATATTTTTATTTTATTCATCAAATTAATAGTACATGTAATTAAGAAGGAAGGGGACGCCCTAGCTAGCTACAGACCTCAGTGAGTCATCAGTTCTGCTTCGTCTTCATCAGTACTGGATGCCGAGTCAGTTTCTCCACCGGAGTCGGCTAGTTTTTCTTTCCCGTGGCCTTTGTAGATGTGGGTGTTGCCAAACTCGAAAATTCCTACTCTCTCCGTTTTTTTCCCCGTAATATTATTCCCAACGATTCCGAAGTCATTGCCTCTTCCGCCCTTGTCTTTTTTCTTATCTCTCTCATTCTTGGGTTTGACATTCTTCTGAGACTTACTGGTGTGACCATTAGACCGAGCTGACTTTGATCCAACGTTTAAGCTAGCAAATGCTTTCTCTGCACTATTGTCACTGTGCCTATCAAGCCTCTGCTCATATCCTTTTAAAATGGCAACTACATCCTGGGCATCAATAGTGTCCAGATCTTTTGTATTCTCTATCACAGCTGCAATACTATCATAGGATTTAGGCAGACTAATGAGTAGTTTCTGAACAATTCGTTGATTGCTCAGATCCTCACCATAGCTCTTCATTTGGTTGATCAAATCAAACAACTTAGCAATATATCCAGACAAAGATTCATTATCATTCATCCGAGTATATTCAAAATCACGCCTAAGACTCTGAAGTTTCACGGATCTTACCTTCTTATCACCAACAAATTCTTGTTTCAGAATATCCCACGCAGCCTTTGCAGTTTCTTGAGTTGCTATTCTTGGAAAAAATTGATCTGATACAGCCCCTTGGATAATACCCAGAGCTCTAGCGTCCTTCACCACGTTCTCACGCATTAGCTTCCTTTCTGCCTTCGTGAGCTCCTCCTCCTCTTTCTTCGGAGTTTTGTACCCATTCTCCACAATATCCCACAGGTCGTGCGAACGGAAAATGGTTTTCATTTTGATTTGCCAGAAATCAAAATTTTCACCATTGAAGATTGGTGCCCTGAGTTCCCCTCCTCCAGATCCAGCCATGTTAGACTCAATCGCCGATGTAAGCTTGAATCACTGCAATAAGCCTTCGCTTATGAATCCTAGCTCACTTTAACAAACCCACCATGTTAGTGTTTGACAAGCTAATATGTGCTAATGGGAAAATGGAGAGTTGAGAATAATGACGAAGCGAGAGATAAAACAATATGCTCTGCAAAACTTGTATTAATTCGTGAGGGTGAGGCACTATATCATTTACATTCACAGCTCATATTACCGTTAGAGGAGAGAGAGAGAGCTAGACAATTCCTAGCTTCAATCTCAACCATCCAACTACACTATCAGTAGGATTAAGACACCTGTCCAGTCAAGTCCTATGAGACTTAACAAACCGTTGACTAGTATAAATAGCTTAGCCTATGAGCTAAGTATTAACACTAAACAAAAAAATTACATACTAAATCAGTTTACCATTTTGCACATTAACAGTGGGTGTTGCCAAACTCGAAAATTCCTACTATCTACGATTTTTTCCCCGTAATATTATTCCCAACGATGCTGAAGTCATTGCCTCTTCCGCCCTTGTTCTTTTTCTTGGGTTGGAGAGTTTTGGTGCTCACTGATGGGGATTTCGAGCTGTTGCTGTTTTGTTGGTCGGTGTTCACCTTAGAGGAATCCTCAGAACCTTGTTTCTGATCACCAAGTGGAGGCTTCAGATATAGCCAGCCGGTAGACAATTTCACCGTCTGGATCCTTGTCTGGAGGTATCGATAATTGGGTGCTTGTGTGCCAGAAAAAGTTTCTAATTGTAAGTGAAGCCAGACAAAACTCTTTTTCTTCATATATAGACAGACCATTGTGCCCAAGTTTACTATGAGCCAACCGAAGGAAGTTGCCCAACTCTTATAGCTCCCTTTAGCTTTTCAATGTGGAAGAATGCTTTCAACAGTCTAAATACACTACGAAAGTGGAGACGCACCTAACCATGATTCAGAGTCACTACATCTCATCTGCCATTAAATTCAGAGTCCCATCTAGTGAAAGCAACAGTTGCAATAGGATAATTAGCATTTGTCATCATGCGATTACCTTTGCAAAAATAATTTATTTATTATTAGTAGCAGCCTTCAACATTTCAATAGGAAAAACTAAAATTTTCCACCCACATAAAATACCTTTTGAGTCTTGACTATACTAATCCAAGTTGACTATCAGGACTTTTTTTATTTGTTATTTCCATTTTTATCCTCACCTCTATACAAGATGGGTCTCCAAATGAAGCTGAATACCTGCACAAGGAGATGGCAACAAAACCCTTTACTGGTTCCTCTAGAAAACTTTCTGAAACTGAAACAGAGCTCCCACAAAAAGAAACTGAAACAGTGCTCCCACAAAAAGAAACTGAATCAGAGCTCCCGCAAAACAGAACTAGTGAGGCAAAAAATAGTAATAACCAGACCTGCAACATTCGTGAGAATGTAATTACCGCAACAGAAAGCAGAAGCGTTGGGGTTTTCGACTTCAACAACGAATATCATGAAGGTGGTGCTGTCGATCATCATCAAGGAAGGAAGGGTCAAAACAAAACTGACTACAACATTGATGGCAACAAGATTGATTCAAAAGATGGGGAGTTTGTTGGGATCGGCAAATTCGGCAACAAGTACTACAACTCGAGGAAAGAAGAAGGAACGAGCAAGAAGCCATGGTATAAGTTTTGGTAAAAATAAACAAGAGAGAAAGTAAGGGAGCTGCGCTGCTGAATAAAGAAAGAGGCTTGAGTTAATTTCCATTTTATAGTCCATGTCTTTGTTTCTTTGTAGTGTCTACTATTTGAATGTGGTTAGTTACAGTATTGGAGTTGAGAATCTGGTCTCTTGGATCGATCTGTGGAATTTAAAATATTGATTTACAGCATGAAAAATACGTTCTACATGAGAAAAGTAGGGATTATGAATCCGGAAATCATGTGGGTCTTGATCAAAATCATAGAAGGATTTTATTGATTTGAATTTATTGATCTGCATGTGGGTTCGAATGCCATGAATATCTGAAAGTTTAATTCTGAGCATGAGAAAGAACTAGTAACGAAGAAATCTGACTTATTGATTGCCACAAAAGGAGTCCATACATAAATCTTGTTTTTCCTGCCCCATAACATGTGGTCTAGTCTTGACCTGCCCCATAAACTCTAGTTTTTCGCCAACTATTTATTTTGGTCGTGCCATTTTTTAACTCAAGCCGCTTGCTTCATTTTTTGTTTTGCTTACTCACCATTGATATATAAAAGAAAGAAGAAGAAGCAATAACAAGAAGAACAAGAAGACCAAGAAGAAATGGTACGCTCGACTTGTTGTTGTACTTGTTGCCAACTTTGCTAATCCCAACACGCTCGCCTTTCTTTGCATAAAATGTATGCCACAAATGTTGTGGTTTCGACCCCTTCTTGGTTGATGAACATCAACACCACCTCCACCTTCTTCGTTGTAAGCATCGTGAATCCCAACATCCGTGCTTTCAATTGCGAAGAAATCATTCTCATTAATGTTGAAGGTCCGTTTGCCTTCATCAGTATTTTCTACCTCATTTTTTTCATTTTGCTGGAGCTCTTTCTCCTTGGCACTCTTGTCCAAAAAGCATTCTAGGGCGACAAAGAAAGCGGTTTCTTACCCTCTCCTGAAAGCTCTGGTTCAATTGTTCAGCTTCAGATCGAGATCGAGACCCATCTTATGTATATGCAAAGATAAAAATGGAAAGATCTTCAAATAAGTGGAGGCAAATACTCTAAAATCAGATGAAGACAATCTTTCAATAAATGGAAGTTACCATTGTAAACTAATTTCATAAATTCCTTAAACCCTATACACACATAGAATCACATCAAGGAAAAGATCTTGAATGAAATAAAAATATTAATCATAATATATAGTACTTACCTGCCATTGATGAAAGCTCGAAAGAAAAGTCTTCTATTCTCTGTAGAGTTCTTATGTTCAATTAGCAATAGGGACTAGATGTTTTTGAAAGTGTGTTTATAAGAGAGCATGTGACCTCCTCTTGAAAATGGAATAAGTTACAATTATATATATATATTATTAGTCTTTGTTATATCTGCAATATTCCTAATGATCAACTTGGGAAAGTCTTTCCAGCAAAAACCAAAAAAACTTGGAAAAGTCTTGTAAAAAATGACCACTCTTGTCCTAATGCAAAGGGGGACGGACAGAGTTTTTAAAGTGGCCATGCTTGTGAAAAAATTAAACAATACATTGTACATCAAATTTGGAAAGCAGCAATTTGAATAATCACCAGTGTTGACCAGGGCCGGCCCTTGGCCAGAGCAACTAGGTCATCACCTGAGAGGGGAATAAAAAAAAATATGTCCATATATATATATATATAGGCATATGCAAACAAAAACAAACAAAAAAAACAAAAAAAAAAAGTTCTCATAACAAAATAAAATTAAAAGTTCTCATAAAAAATAAAAAAAATAACAGTAAACGGGCATGTGTGATATTTATTGAGAGTCTTAGTTGGTAGTTTAAAACAATAATAAAAAAAGAGGCTGCAGAGTTAATTTCCATGTTTGTTAGGTGGAGCACTTTGCTCTAGTTTTGCTTCTTTCTATCTTTCTTTTTTTGTTTTTGCTCTCCTTGGTTTGTTGTGCGACAGTTTATTGACAGAACTGATCTGACAATGTTTCTTTTATTCATGTATGAGTAATTATTTATTTACACATTGAATTTAATTTTTCATATCTCATGTCAAAGAGTTAAACTGATATTGAAATAAACAGACAGAACTTAAAAACTTGTATTTGTGGGGTTTAAAAGGATAAGATGAGATAAATGGTATAATTCAGTTGTGGCCTTCATTTCGATTTTTTTTTTTTTTAAACTGAATTTTGATATTAGTTTTTTTAAATTCGGTATATTAATATGACGTTTTAATATGTGTTTAAGTCAGTTCCTACGAGGGTATTGTATTTGTATGAGATATTTCTTAAAATGAACAAGAATTCTTTGTAGAGATTTGTAACTTTCTTGTTTTGTTTATGGTACTGGAAATGACTTTCTGTTTTTAGGTATTTTAGCTGTACTACATCCATATGGAAATATATATATATATATATGTGATTTATCTACATTTCAAGATATCAATCGTTAATCTAACCAAAAATCATCTGATGACTACAATTTGTGGCCTATCCACTTTCCTTCATTGGGGTTTCTATTCAAGCAATGCTGGTAGTAAGGTAACATGCCAACAAGTTCATGAACAAAATTAGAAAAGGTAATTTGTCTTGGAAAGCAAGGCTCAAACACGCAGCTTCCGCCTCTGATTGTTTTACACGAATTAATGATATGGTTCGAGATTTTAACCCTCCGTTTGTACAAAGGAATTGAAAATTACATAGAATTCTAAAATGACAGAATTTAGATTTATATCATTTTAATTTCTGGCAATTGAAAATTCTAGTGTTTGGATTTATGTATGTCGAATTTTGTAAATGACAAAATTTTGTAAATAATACTATGAAAATTGTGAAATAATGCCTATTTTGGTGGAAATTAATTAAACTCGGGAATGTGATGCCCCAATTTCCACGATTTTTTCCGCATGTCATTTAATAAATTTCTTGCTTAAGTTGCCAAACAAGGGAATTGTTAATTTCCCCTCTTAAATTCTTGACTTTTAGTTAAATTCTGAGTTATTTTCCTTCATCCAAATGGACCATAAACATTTCTTAATCTCCTCTTTTTTTTCTTTGCTTTCTCTATTTGAATTTTCTCTCTTTTTGGTTTTGCTTACTCTCACTCCTGATATACTTTAGCGGCTATGAAAGAAAAAGGCTAGAACAAGAAGAAATAATACTTATGCCATGTACACAAGAAGAAAAAGAAATAATACTTACTCAGCATATATCAATATACTTATGGCATGTAGAAGATGAAGAAATACATAAATATATATAAGATAAATAAGATTCAAATTCAGAGAAAGGAACGCAAAGAAAAGTTTGAGTATAGGAGCTCTGGTGGCCATACGTCTCCAAACCCTTCCGCTACGTAATAGTACTGGAAACTCCAAGCGAATCTTTCTTTCTCACTTATTGATTTTTCTCTTCTTTTTCTTCTTGCTCGTGCCTTCTTTTTCAATGAAGCCGCTTGCTTCATTTTTTGCTTCGCTTACTCACCGTTAATATATATATATATATATATTTTTTTTAAAAACACCCCAGAACAAGAAGAACAAGAAGCCGAAGAAGAAATGGTACACTCGAGTTGTTGTACTTGTTGCCAACATTCCTAATCCCAACATCTGCGCTGTTAATTGCGGAGATATTATTATTGTTAATATTGTTGGTCTCGTTGCTTTTATCAGTATTTTTTGCCTCACGATTTTCATTTTGCTGGGGCTCTTGTTTAGATCTTTCTCCTTGGGACTCTTGTCCAAAAAGCATTCTAGGGCGACCAGGAAAACGGTTTCTTACCCTCTCATGTGGGCTCTGGTTCAGTTGTTCAGCTTCAGTTCGATATCGAGACCCATCTTATATATATGCAAATATAAAAGTGGAAAGATCTTCAAATAAGTGGAGGCCAATACTCCAAAAATCAGATGGAAGACAATCTTTCAATAAATGGAAGTTACTATTGTTAACTAATCACATAAATTTCTTAGACCTATATACACGTAGAAATTGCATCAAGGAAAGATCTTGAATCAAATAAATATACATGGATTTATTTATTACTGTAGATAAAGAAATTTTGGCGAATTAAATTCTACTAAATAAGAAAATAATTAGGGTTTGGTGGATTAAATTGTGGGCCCCATAATTCGCCCATGTGGTGTATGACTCATCAAAATCGAATTAGTTGACAAAAGTGACACGTGTCGACATCCGACGGAGAGCGTCAAGCGGTTCAAAGTGAAGACAAAATTAAGGAAAAGAATCTTCTGTGATTGAATTTGATTTAAATCAAATATTAATCAAGTCAATCAATCGAAGATAATTTGGTTAAATTGCCAAATTATTGGAATTGATTTTAAAATCAAATCAGAATTCCACAAAGGAAGGTTTTAAAGAGGGAAAGTTATTTAGGTAAAGCATCCTGCAGGAGCCTATAAATAGGAGGCCTCAAGACAAAAAGAAAAAAGCTTAGACAGACCAAGCATTCAGAAGAAACAAAAAACTCTCTACATTCTTCACCTCATTTTGGAAGAGCCACAAAGCACAACAAATACGTGTCGGTTCCTCTACCCTAGAAAAATCCAAACACCAAATAAGCCTTGTGCTACCCGTTTGATCAAGATCAAGTCTATACGACCCTTGTATCAAACACAACTTTTCTTTAAATGCTTTGGAGATTGAATCAGAGGATTCAATACAAAGATTGTAATCCTAAATTTCATTAATACAAATATTATTTTGTACACGCGTTCTTGTCTCATTTGTCTCAAGAAATTCGTGTTTACAATTACTATTATATCTGCAAAATTCCTAATGATCAACTTGGAAAAGTTTTCCCAGCCACCAGAAAAAAAAAAAAAGGAAATGTCTTGTAAAAAAGGGTTTAATTTGTGTGTGTGGAGAAAGGTTCAAGATTTTCATTTTTTGTTCAAATATCGACTGTGTGAGTATATTTAATAAAAATAAAATAAAAGAAAATAATTACAAACTAACAATCCAAAAATAAGTTAAGCAAAATCAAACTTGATCAATCCTAAAGACACCAATGGAAAGAAGCTTCAAATAAGTTCATTTTTAAAGTTAATGGGGCATTCTAAAAGACTCTATTATCAAAGAAATCCTAGCCTCCTCTTTGTCAAAAAACACTCCTAGAGCCGTTTTCACTTTCAGGAGGGAGGAAGTCGCAGTTCTTCCTCCCCTTCCCCCATCCTCTCTTCCTCCCTTCTCCTCTTCCCCTATTTTCAAACACAAAAGGTTTCTCCTATGTCTTAGTTTTGTTATAATTTTCCTCCAACCATCACATGTGGTTGTGTCATGGTATTGGATCTCCACCTGCGTTTCGGCGTTGGATCTCCACCACCATCATTTCTGCGGTTCCTTTATATTTGGAATAAGTCGCAGAGACTCTTTGGGTTCTCTGTGTATTTTTCACCTCTCATTTTGTGAGAGTTTTTCACCTCTCCTTTGTGAGAGTTTTTCATCTCTCCTTTGAGATAATTTTATTTGTACTGTTTTGACTTAGTTTTTTTCAAGCTTTATCTGTTTTTTATTATTATGAGTTTGCAATCTTAGTTGGGATGTCTATGCTAGAGTTTCTTCGATCATGAATGATCATTAGTGGAAGCACATCATATTATCTTAATTTTGATGTTCGATCGCTTCGTTATTGTAATGGCCCTTTGTAGTTAGTGACTTTTTTGTCTGAATTATAAAAGCAATCTGAGACTTTCTAAAAAAAATATGTATAATAGTCATGATCGATAGTGTAGTAAAAAAGGTACTCCGTGTGGACAAAATATTTGACTTCTTTGGACATGCACATGCACATTTGTAAGAGAGGTCCACACATAAATTATATAATAAATTATAATTAGTGCTTGCAATTATAAATTAGGGTTAATTACTGTAGACGTCCTTTAACTATGGCCCCAGTTGCAATTGGGTTCGTGAACTAAATTTTGAGGCAACGAAATCCTTTAATTAGACAATCAGTTGCATTTAGGTCCTACCGTAACAGAATCCGTCAAGATTGACCATGTGAGTGTCACGTGCTCTTGTTGTTTAGGGTATCTTCGACTTTTCGTCATTTTGAACGAAACAAATCCAATTTAGCACTGAAGAAAGGGGGTCTGCACGTGAACTATCCCTTATGAGGCAGTCATTGGAGTTGCATACAGTGAGCTGTCCCTTCGAGGCAGCCAATGGAGTTAAATTTGCTGTTGCAGTGATTGAGTGAGTGAGAAATTTTCTATGTAAGCTTCGAAATTTGGGGTTGATCGGGGGTACAGTTAAAAGTTAGGGTTTCATTTTGGGGATAGTTGGGTTTTTCGTCCTTTTGGCTGATAGTGATGGAAGTGTTTAACTTCCATTGGGGTGGTGTTGCTCCTAAATACAGTAAGTGATTCTACCTGTTTGGATACGTATAAGTTGGTTTTGTTTTCATCTGTGTGGTCCATAGCTTTTAAAGATTCCTTACACGCTTTGCTTTATACTGTCCTTGACTGCAACACTAAGGGTTTTTTTATCCCTTCTTGTCTTCTATCTATGCCTCACACCAAATATACTGAAGTTATTCCATAGCAATTAAAAAACTGAATGAACTGTGTACTGTATATGTTGGTTTTGGTGCAGAACATTGAATTCAAACATGTTTTTGTCTTATTTTATGATTCCAAAACAGGTGTGTGTGTTTTAGCATTGTTTTGACCTTTGTTTACTGTGCAGGTAACCATGAAAACTGTAGTTTAGAACTTCACCATGGGGGTGTGTTGGAAAGTGGGGAGTATAAAAATGGAAAAAGTTTGTTACTTGGATAATGTTGCAGAGGATTTTCTGTCATTGGTGGACTTAAGAAAGGTAGGGAAAGGGCTTGGTTACAATGTAGACATTTCCAACCCCAAACCAAATTTCGAAATATGGTATAGAAAGGGTGGAACCCATGGTGTAGGTGGGCTTGAACTTATCAACTTTGATGCTAAGCTGATTGACATGTTGGGTCAAATGCCATGTAAGAGGATTGTTGTGTTGTACTATATTAAAGTGGGCAATTCTAATATAGTTTGGAGTCAAGCATCTTTTGGGTGCCAAGGTTTGGATGGTGCAGACAATTATGCAGAGGTGCAACACAATGTTCAAGTGGAAGATGAAATTAAGGTGCAAGAGAAAAGTCAGGTGGAATATGAAACTAGGGTGCAAGAGAAAAGTCAGGTGGAAGATGAAACTGGGGTGTAAGATAATGTTGATGTTGAAGATAAAGATGAAGCTAAGGTTGTAGACAGTGAAGAGGATGATGGAGAATTTGTTAATAGTGATTACGAGTTCAATGAAGAAGAATTTGGGTTTAAGACAGTTGAAGTGCCTGTTCATGAAGGGGCAGAGGACACTATGAATGATAGCAATGAGGGGCCTACTTTTTTAGCTCCTGGAGAGGTGTCATCAGATGGTGAGCACACCTCAGATTTTGATACTGAAAGTGAGGTTGATGGGGATGATATGGAAGGGTACAATGAAGGGATAATTAAGATGAGAAGGAAAAAAAATTGCCTCGATTTAAGCAGTATAGAAGGGAGTGGACTTGAAGAATTCTGAGTTTCGGCTTATAATGCAATTGGAAAATAGACAAGTTCTTAAAAAGGCACTCAGGGAATATTCCATTATTCATGGAAGGAAATTGTTCTTTGAAAAAAATGACAAGATGAGAGTAAAGGCAATTTGTAGAGGAGGATTAAAATGTCCATTTGTGCTTTATGCTTCACAATTAAACCAAGATGTGCAAACATTTGCAATTAAGAAGTTGAGCTTAGAACACACATGTGAGAGGGTGGAGAAACTGAAGTTTGCTAATCCAAAATGGATTTGTGAGAGATTTTCTAGCAAGATTAAGAGAAACACATATTGGAATCTGAAAGCTTTTCAAGGAGAAGTTTTGGAGTCATATCATGTGAGGGTGCCCAAAACTCAAGTGTATAGGGCAAAGAGATTGGTTAAAGCACAAATTGAAGGAAACTACATACAGCAATATGCACGGTTGTGGGACTATGTAGAGCAGTTGAAGAATATCAACAAAGGTAGTACAGTAAAAATTAAGTGTGATTTGGTTGGGGGTGAAGCAATATTTTAAAGGATTTATGTGTATCAAGCTGCTTGTAAAAAAGGGTTTTTAGCAGGGTGCAGGCTTGTAATTGGGGTTGTTGCTCGCCATTTGAAAGGTCCTTATCCTGGGTAAATATTGACTGTTGTAGGAGTTGATGGTAATAATGGTCTTTTCCCAATTGCATATGCTGTGGCTGAGATTGAAAACAAGGACTCGTGGATTTGGTTTCTATCTTTGTTGATTGAAGATTTAGGTATTACAAATGGTTTATCTTGGGCTTTCATATGTGATAAGCAAAAGGGGCTTATACTTGCCATTGCATATGTACTACCAATTGCAGAGATTAGGATGTGCGTCCGGCACTTGTACAACAATTTCAGAGCAACACATCTTGGTCTCACTCTTAAACACATGTTGTAGGCAGCTACTAGAGCCACTACTATTCCATGATGGGAAGCATAAATGGAGAAGATGAAGGAAGAGGACTTGGAAGCTTGGAAATGGTTGGTGCAGAGACCACCCAATAATTGGACTAGATCTCACTTTCATCCAAGGTATAAGTGTTATCTTCAGCTGAACAACCTTTGTGAGGGCTTTAATGCAGATATAATTGATGCCAGAGACAATTCAATTTTGACATATTTGGAATGTATTTGAATGTATGTGATGCTTAGGATGGCTAATCGAAGGGCTGCTTGTGGTAAATGGAAACACCCTGTTAGCCCAAGGATATTCAAAATAATTGAGAAGAACAAGATGGGAGCTTCTCAATGCATTCCTAGATTGGCTGGGGAGATAATGTATCAAGTCACTCACATGTATGGTGGGGAGTTTGTTGTAGATCTTGTAGCAATGTCTTATAGTTGTAGGAGATGGGATTTATGTGGCATACCTTGTGCACATGCTATTTCTGCTATATTCCATAAAGATCCCTTCTATGGATCAGTAGGTTAAGGGTGGCAACACCCACTGTTAATGTGCAAAATGGTAAACTGATTTAGTATGTAATTATTTTTTTTAGTGTTAATACTTAGCTCATAGGCTAAGCTATTTATACTAGTCAACGGTTTGTTAAGTCTCATAGGACTTGACTGGATAGGTGTCTTAATCCTATTGATAGTGTAGTTGGATGGTTGAGATTGAAGCTAGGAATTGTCTAACTCTCTCTCTCTCTCCTCTAACGGCACTCTCCATTTTCCCATTAGCACATATTAGCTTGTCAAACACTAACATGGTGGGTTTGTTAAAGTGAGCTAGGATTCATAAGCGAAGGCTTATTGCAGTGATTCAAGCTTACATCGGCGATCGAGTCTAACATGGCTGGATCTGGAGGAGGGGAACTCAGGGCACCAATCTTCAACGGTGAAAATTTTGATTTCTGGCAAATCAAAATGAAAACCATTTTCCGTTCGCACGACCTGTGGGATATTGTGGAGAATGGGTACAAAACTCCGAAGAAAGAGGAGGAGGAGCTCACGAAGGTAGAGAGGAAGCTAATGCGTGAGAACGTGGTGAAGGACGCTAGAGCTCTGGGTATTATCCAAGGCGCTGTATCAGATCAATTTTTTCCAAGAATAGCAACTCAAGAAACTGCAAAGGCTGCGTGGGATATTCTGAAACAAGAATTTTTGGTGATAAGAAGGTAAGATCCGTGAAACTTCAGAGTCTTAGGCGTGATTTTGAATATACTCGGATGAATGATAATGAATCTTTGTCTGGATATATTGCTAAGTTGTTTGATTTGATCAACCAAATGAAGAGCTATGGTGAGGATCTGAGCAATCAACGAATTGTTCAGAAACTACTCATTAGTCTGCCTAAATCCTATGATAGTATTGCAGCTGTGATAGAGAATACAAAAGATCTGGACACTATTGATGCCCAGGATGTAGTTGCCATTTTAAAAGGATATGAGCAGAGGCTTGATAGGCACGGTGACAATAGTGCAGAGAAAGCATTTGCTAGCTTAAACGTTGGATCAAAGTCAGCTCGGTCTAATGGTCACACCAGTAAGTCTCAGAAGAATGTCAAACCCAAGAATGAGAGAGATAAAGAAAAAGACAAGGGCGGAAGAGGCAATGACTTCGGAATCGTTGGGAATAATATTAAGGGGAAAAAAACGGAGAGAGTAGGAATTTTCGAGTTTGGCAACACCCACATCTACAAAGGCTACGGGAAAGAAAAACTAGCCGACTCCGGTGGAGAAACTGACTCGGCATCCAGTACTGATGAAGACGAAGCAGAACTGATGACTCACTGAGGTCTGTAGCTAGCTAGGGCGTCCCCTCCCTTCTTAATTACATGTACTACTAATTTGATGAATAAAATAAAAATATATATTCTGTTGATGGTCGTCAATATATAATATTAATGCTCTCTCAAGTTCAGCAACAGCGGCATTATTTTACGGATGAAATATGAATTTGGAAATATGGAAGATATATATAACAAAATGCATAAATATTTAATAACGATTTCTCCCCAAGGCACAGGCACAATAGGCTCTATGAAGCAGAAGAATAAGCCATCAGATTTTTGGCGTATATATGGATAAAAACAAAATAAAAAAAACAGAAGCCAGCGAACCATAAAAATGGAAAATGAAGAAGCATAGTTCGTTCATTAGATTTTCGTCAAAAATGAAGTTTTACGAACATTAATACATATAACAAATCTCTCGTTATCAAAAAATTCGTTTATTATAACCGACCGTATTATGTATTTTCGAACACTAAAATGAACTTTATGGTGATCATCACCATGTTCGAAAAATTCGTTTAGGATATTTATTTCCTACTCTATTTGGATTTTATTTTTTTCTCTTTTGTACAAATTTTGTGTAATTATAATTTTATTTGTTTTCTTGTATAATCTTATTAGGGTTTACACACTTGTATTATAAATACCTCATTTGGATGAATGGAAATATATCAAAAAATATTTTACCCTGTATTGTTTGACACAACATCGCTCTTGAAGTTTTGAATCCCTTAAATTGTAGAATTTGACATTTTAAAATCATAAATTAATAATAGCAATATCTATTTTCAAGCTTATGTATGCTCCAATAATTAATATCACTAGTATCTTTGCTAACGTTACAGCTAAAAAGAGGGAAAGTTGTTGTAATTCACGCTAAACAAACTGGAAAGCATCAAAGTTGCTTGAGCCCCTCAATTCTCAGTAGGACTGCAAGTATAATATATAATGTGTCAGATCACAGGCAGCTATAGTTTATATAATCAATTTTTATTTTAATACATATCATAACTACATAAAATATTTTTACATAATATTTTTATTGTTAGTGAAATAGTTTTTCCCATTTGAAAAGTTGTAGTTGGTTTTTGAAAAAATAAAATAAAATATACATTCTTCGAGGGCATGCATTCCACTAATAAAATATTTCTTCATTTCGATTCATGATAGTTAGTATATAATTTAATGAGAAGTCATGTTGATTCGATTCATTCTCACTCTGATTCATAGTTAACCTTAAGGTTGAGTAGTATTTCTTTTTCCAATGATAAAGGAATCCAAATTCATAATAATAATGAAAAAATGACCCTAATTAAATAACCAGAGCCCTCTATTATCAATAGAGCACCAAATAACAAAGCACATAAGGATTGTCACTAGGTACGTGATGACATGTGATGTGATGTGAAGACAGAGGATAAAACATAGAGACAGCCAAAAATTATCACTAGGCACGTGGTGACCTTCAATATAAATTTTTTGCAGGTGATCAGCCCGGAATATGCTTATAGATCAAAGAAAACTGCGGACGTTAATATAAAATTGTTCATATTTTTATATTTTGAACAGTGGACTGGCTAAAAATAAAACAAAGAAGCTGTTTTTTTTTTTTTAGGTTTTTGGTTTTTTATTTTGTTTTGTTTTGTTTTTTGTTTGTTACAAAACACATGAGCTCTTTGTTTAGAAGCCAACTGGGCATATACTACGTACACTCTGTGAAACATGGCCACTTACAAATGTCTGTGTCCGGCCCCCCGTAGCATTTGGACAAAAGTTGTCCTGCATGTGATCAAAACAAAAATTCAACGTTATCAATTAGCTAGGAAATTTATAAATTTGTAAATTTATAATTGCAAGCACTACTTATAATTTCTTATATAATTTATGTGTGACCTTCTCTTTCAAAGGTGCATGTGCGTGTCCGAAGAAGTCAAATATTTTTTCCACAGGAGTACCTTTTGTACTACACTATCGATCATGACTATTATTAATTTTATTTTTTTGTTGAGAAATTCTGGAATTGCATACATAATTTAGCTAAAAAAGTTATTAGTCACAAATGACCAATACAAACTTGTCATAAGGGGCGATTACAATAAAAAACGATCTAACATCAAAATTAAGACAATCTGATGTGCATCCACTAACGATCACTCATGATCGAAGAAACTCTAGCATAGACATCCTAACTAAGATTGCAAACTCATAATAATAATAAAAAAGATAAAGCTTGTAATCTATGAAATTAAAGATCCACTTTACAAGTTCTTGAATATTATGAATTAGGTTATTACAAGATTATGAATTATGAAGAACTTTAAACTTGTAATCATGGTGCAAAATATGATAAATGGGAATCCAAAGCTTGTTATCTACTAGATTAAAGATCCACTTTACAAGTTTTTAGAACTCTTATGTCCAAACCATTGTGTCAATAAAATATAAGTAAAGTGCAATTGAAACTATAAGGACCCAAGTGGTAAAACTGAGAAATTAGAGGACTAGAAATGTATTTTTGCCTTTTTAAAACCTGCAAATGGTCATAGATTAAAAATAATACAAAAAAGATTCAAGGCCATATGATAGTTTTAAATTTAGATTAGATGTATCGATACAACTGGGGACCGCTATGAATAGATCTTTAAATAAAACGGGGCCCATCAAGAACGCGGGATGCAATGAAGCAAGCAAAGAATGGGAGCGCATCTACGGAAATGGGCCCCAGTAGTTTAACTGGCAAAAATGAAAATCAATTAAATAATTTTTTAAAAAGAAAAAAGCTGTGGTCGAAAAAGTGAATTACCAACTAAAGAGAGGAAGGTTTAATTAATTATAATTGAAATACTTTGTCCTAATTAGTTAGACTTCTTTTTACAAAAAATGATTTTATTCTAGCACACTTCCCTTGAATTTGGAAAAAAATGTCCTCCATTCACACTATTACCCCAAATAATAATAATAATAAATGCAATAACGCTATGGCCACCAACTTATTTATCAACTTATGAATACGAACACATGTGACATATGATATGGCAGACCATATTATCTGCTATATCATCTTTCTTTTTTAAATTCCATATTTTTTTTGCAGCAAAAAGAATTTCACCAAACAAAAAATTAATATAAAAAATAAAACTCCCAACGATTTAAGATTCAACATCGAACTCATCCTTTCCCTCCTCCCCTTCACTTCTGTAAAACCCTAAAAACTCAACCGTGCCCCCATTAAAAGTTCCACTATGGAAAACTCAAGGACTTATTATCATAAACAAATTAATTTAAATTCTTCTTTTTAATTCTAAGAACAGGAAGGTTCCACCAAAAGCAAACAAGGTTGTCTACGAAATTGCCTCTTCCGCCCTTGTCTTTTTTCTTATTTCTCTCATTCTTGGGTTTGACATTCTTCTGAGACTTATTGCTGTGACCATTAGACCGAGCTGACTTTGATCCAACGTTTAAGCTAGCAAATGCTTTCTCTGCACTATTGTCACCGTGCCTATCAAGCCTCTGCTCATATCCTTTTAAAATGGCAACTAGATCCAGGGCATCAATAGTGTCCAGATCTTTTGTATTCTCTATCACAGCTGCAATACTATCATAGGATTTAGGCAAACTAATGAGTAGTTTCTGAAGGATCATAGCTCTTCATTTGGTTGATCAAATCAAACAACTTAGCAATATATCCAGACAAAGATTCATTATCATTCATCCGAGTATATTCAAAATCAAGCCTAAGACTCTGAAGTTTCACGGATCTTACCTTCTTATCACCAACAAATTCTTGTTTCAGAATATCCCACGCAGCCTTTGCAGTTTCTTGAGTTGCTATTCTTGGAAAAAACTGATCAAACAGCCCTTTGGATAATACCTGAGCTCTAGCGTCCTTCACCACGTTCTCACGCATCAGCTTCCTCTCTGCCTTCGTGAGCTCCTCCTCCTCTTTCTTCGGAGTTTTGTACCCATTCTCCACAATATCCCACAGGTCGTGCAAACAGAAAATGGTTTTCATTTTGATTTGCCAGAAATCAAAATTTTCACCATTGAAGATTG
Source organism: Prunus mume (assembly GCF_029339155.1). Taxonomy (NCBI): domain Eukaryota; kingdom Viridiplantae; phylum Streptophyta; class Magnoliopsida; order Rosales; family Rosaceae; genus Prunus; species Prunus mume. The sequence goes on from NC_142699.1 coordinate 42,379,286, forward strand.
GTGCCCTGAGTTCCCCTCCTCCAGATCTAGCCATGTTAGACTTGATCGCCGATGTAAGCTTGAATCACTGCAATAAGCCTTCGCTTATGAATCCTAGCTCACTTTAACAAACCCACCATGTTAGTGTTTGACAAGCTAATATGTGCTAATGGGAAAATGGAGAGTTGAGAATAATGATGAAGCGAGAGATAAAACAATATGCTCTGCAAAACTTGTATTAATTCGTGAGGGTAAGGCACTATATCATTTACATTCACAGCTCATATATATTACCATTAGAGGAGAGAGAGGGAGAGAGAGCTAGACAATTCCTAGCTTCAATCTTAACCATCCAACTACACTATCAGTAGGATTAAGACACCTATCCAGTCAAGTCCTATGAGACTTAACAAACTGTTGACTAGTATAAATAGCTTAGCTTATGAGCTAAGTGTTAACACTAAAAAAAACAATTACATACTAAATCAGTTTACCATTTTGCACATTAACAGTGGGTGTTGCCAAACTCGAAAATTAAGGCATGGTCCAAGAGATTGAGGACAAAGGAGGCTGCTGAGGTTCAAATACCAGCCCCAAACCCACCAAACCCTTTGCCTTCAGGTTACACTGCTTCAGCAGCAAAACTTAGAAGACTCTTCATTAAAATTAGATGTGGGGCATGTGGAAAAGAAGGCCACAATCGAAGAGGATGTGGAAGACAGGTTGTTTAATTATTTGAGTTTTCTTATGAAGTTTAATTAGTTGGGTTGTGATCAGCTGTGGTTGTGATTTTTTATAACTGTGCTTGTATGTTGTGCCGGCTGAGGTAGCCCAAAATGGGAATGTTGGCTAAAATGAAGTTCAAGCAACTGACAATGGAAATGCAGGCCAAAATGATATTGCTCTAGCCCAAACTAATGCTGCCTCGGCCCAAACTGACACTTGCCCAGTCCAAAAAAAACTGCCCCAACTCAAACTTACATTTGAAGAGTCTTATGGAATCCAGATGCAAGGATGTCATCTTTATAACCAGTTAGTTGCCTATTATTCTTGCTCAACTCGAATTTTTTATGTTTGCCTATATAGTAATATATACTACTACATTTTTTACTTTGCGCGACGCATGAACTTTCGTCGCGCAAAGTACCATTTCATCGCGCAAACATCAGAGCAACAAAAAAATCGTCGCGCAGAAACCGTCGCGCAAAGATTGTGAAGATAGACTTTGCGCGACAAAATTTTTCTAGTCGTCGCGCAAACCGTAGCGACGGATGCCTTCGTTGCGCAAACTATTTACGGACGATGAAGACATTGGGCTCACAACAATATGCGCGAATAAAAACTTGCGTTGGTGAAAATTATGCGCGACGATTTAAAGGTTTTAGTGTCGTAAACTTCTGCGCGACGAAAAGGTACCGTCGCGCAATGCGGCTCACATGATTTTGCGCCACCACTCTGCAAAACGGATGCTTTTTGTGTCGTAAATTTGGTGCGACGACAAGAACCCGTGCGCGACGAGATTTTGTCGTGCGCTTAACTTTCTCGAGATGATATTTTTGTCGCGCTAACTTTAATAAACCTTGTGCGACGAAATCTTTTTCGTCGCGCAAATTTTAAATATATGTTTTTGGTTTAATTTTTTGATTTAATTATTTTTTTTAATTTTATAAACAGTATCAGTTCAATTAATTTTTTTATTGTGCAATTTTTTTTTTATTGTGCAATTTTTTTCTTTATTTTATTGCAAGGAAAAAATGTAATGAAGATATAAATTTGGTTATAAAATAAATGTATAAAATACAATACAAATATTTAAAATGTAAAAGTAAAAACCTAATTAAACAAGTTTCCAAAATCTACGTGATCTTCAGGCGAATGCGGCACAAGGTCGGGCATTGTCGCTAGGGGCGAGGTGTGGTGGCCATGCTCGGGTTTGATGGGCTCGAGGTAGACGAGTGAGTAAAAGGCGGTATGGGAACATCGGCCTGGCGAGGGGAGAAAGCTGTGTCATCTGGGCCATTTGGGTTTCAAGCATAGTCACCTTTGCCGTCAAAGCAAGCTGTTGACCGTTGCTCGCGACGATGACCGGGTCTAGGTTCCCGCCGACGAGCATTCCCTATCCTCGACAATATGTCCGGTGCCTCCCGAGAGTCGATCCAAGGTTTCCAAGATTCAAACCCGCATCATGTGGAGGATCCACGGAGCGGTGTATCGAGAGGAAGTTAGGAGGCGGACTCCTGAAGAACCAACTGGCTCTTCTCCTTCATCGTCGACGTTTAACATAACATAAAATATTAATTAAAATATTCATATAATAATTATGAAACTTGAATGTGTAATATCATAATTAAGAGATTAAGGACTACTTACATGAAGGGACTCAGCCAACTCATCCCCAGGGCGAATGTAAACGTCGCCAAAGACGTCAATCTCGGGGAATTTGGACCCCCCTGGATTGAACAATTTTAAAAAATGTTTGCATGAAAAAACCAAGTAATATTATTAATAATATATTAAAAATTAAATAAAAACAACTTTATTATTACCCGTCGCCGCTCCTCCACCCTATAGGAAAAGGGTCTGGAACCCGAATGGTGGAGAAGAGTCTTCTTCGCCCTATTGCCCTTATTTGGTTTGGCCTGCTTCTGTGATAAATAAAAAAAAGTATTAGTTGAAATTTAAATGAAATATTAAAAATTAAACAAACATTAGTAAAAAACGTGTAATACTTATCAACTAGCAATAAGAAATTACCAAAAAATCGGCCTCCTGAAAATGCCCGCAGAGCCACTCCCAACTATGCCCGCCCATAAGCTCCTTCGGGCAACCCTCCTGAAGAGCAACTTGCGGATCATCATATGTCTGAAAAGAGTTTGTTGATGTAAGCCAACATCTCATCGTCAAGGTCCTCCAAATTGTAGTTCGTCTGCAATAAATTCATTACATACATGAAGTATTAAAAATATATAAAATGTGAAGGGAAAACAATTCAAAAGTAAGAAACATACCGACAGTTGGGAGCGCACCGCTATCCGCACCTCGTTAGGCATGGCCTTCCCAGACTTCCATTTCATCGGGCAATGGGTCCGAACGACGTGACCAATGTTGTGGGCCAATGAGCTATGCTGGTCCGCCGTTAGTGCAGCCCGATGCCGCTCGTCGTAATCGATGTTGATACGATGTTGGTCACTCGGGTAACCTTTGCCGTCTTCAAGCGGCGACAAGGTCCCCGGTGTACTTCTTGGCTGCAAAGAAATATAAATGTAACGTTAAATAACAAATCTCACTAAAATCTTAGTCCAAACAGCCGGAGGTGAAGGAAATATTTACAGTTGTGACTCGACGCACCAGCAGCGGAGGTCGAGTGGTATCGGTCATCTTTGGGGCGGGCTGCCATGGCATGCACTGTGCTAGAACGATGGCGGTGATGTCGTCTCCGGGAGGCAAACTCGATGCATTCGTCACCGCCTTACGACTTTGATAAGGTCAGACATCTGCAAAACTGAACAAGCATTCAAAGTTAAAACCTCCTTGGCCAAAAAATTATTTAAAAATAAAAAAATAAAAACCTCAACAACTAATGAATAACAAATTCAATATTGAAGCACCAAAATACCAATAACTCACTCTGTCATCTCTCTTCACCCAACTAAAAAAAATGCTACAATAATTCAAACACCAAAACTAGAACAGCAAAAAAATCACATTGAAACACATAATTCAATTGAAACATAAAACCCTAAACCAACCATCAGACTAAGCAATCTCAACAATTAACAAAATAAATACATAAATTCAAACAGAAAAAAAAATTCACCAGACTAAGCAATTTCAATAGTTAACAAAATAAATACATAAATTCAAAAATAAAAAATAAAAAATTCACCCGAATATATTTCAAATTGAAAAAAAATACAAAATAAAACCCTAACAAAAAAAATACAAAATGAAACCCTAACAAAGCATCAGACTAAGCAATTTCAAAATTTAACTAAATAAATACATCAATTCAAACAACAAAAAAAATGACCCGAATATATTTAAAATTGAAAAAAAAAAAATAAAGCCCAAAAAAAATACAAAATAAAACCCTAACCAAGCATCATCAGACTAAGCAATTTCAACACTTAAGTAAATAAATACATAAATTCAAACAGAAAAAAAAATTCACCCGAATATATTTCAAAATTGAAAAAAAAAATACAAAATAGAACCCTAACCAAGCACCAGACTAAGCAATTTCAACAATGAACTAAATCATTCACATAATTTCAAACATAAAACAAAATAAACCTGAATATATTTAAAATTGAAAAAAAAAACACGGAGATTATACGTGCAGATCGTAGTGAGAGGGAGGCGGTGGTGTGGAGTGATGGGGCTTTGGGTTGGAGAGAGCAGGAACGAAATTGCGGCGAGAGGGGGAAAGGAAGAGAGAGAGCGGCGTAGACTTATGGAGGCTTGGAAGGCATCGAGGTCTTGGGGTGGCGGAGGTATGAAGGGAATGGCAAGGTACTGGGTTGGCAGAGCTATGGAGGATGCAGAAGGACAGAGAAATAAAGAGGGAAAAGGAACTGCCGCTTTTTCAAAAAATTATTGGAAGTTTGAGCGACGAAAAGTTTTCGTCGCGCAAAGAAAAATCAAACTTTGCGCGACGAAATAAAATTATCAGTCGTGCCTTTGGTTCCATTCAGCAATCCTCGGGAGTCTGGACCGCCAAAATTTCACAACCTTGTGCGAAGGAAAAATGGCGTCGCACAAAACGAGGATCAGAAAACCCTAATATTCTTGCATTGTGCCACGAAAAATATTCTTCCGTCGCGCAAAGACTTTTCTATAAGCGGGATTAAAACCGCCAATATTTTCCGAATCTGCACGACAAATACAACTTCATGTGTCGAGCAAAGTCCCCAAAACTCAGGAACCCTAAGCCCTAAACCCTAAACCCTAATTTAACAAGTTTGTACGACGCAGATCTTCATCTACCAACAATTTTGCGTGACGAAAAAGCACCCTGCGCGACAATATATTTCGTCATGCAAGGTTTTTCTTTTTATCACCGTTAAAATGTTTTGTTTTGTTACTAGATGTCTGAATGTTTGTTTGTTTAGATTTTTAGGGTATACGATCTCATGGTACCTACAAACACGTTTGACGGTTGGATCGTTGAAACTAGTTTCGTATAATGCATATGTCATCGAAACAATACGTTATCTAACAATCAAGAGTTTAATTATACTTTCTTTCAATTTAACGTAGCATTGTGTCGTATTCACCCGTGTAAACATTTGAAATTGAAGATCTGCTTTAGTAATTGTATTCATATAGGGTGACGGAGTGTAACTGTAAAAAATCATCGTAATCGAAGTTAAAATAACCATTAACTCGTTTTTTGTTGTTTATAACCGTTGAAAAGTTTTGTGTTGTTTGTAGGTTCTATGAATGTTTTTATTTTTTGCGATTTTTGAGGTATATGATCTAGCAGCATATACAACCCCGTCTCACGGTTGGATCATTGAGACTCATTTCGTAGAATGCGTATGCCGTAGAAACAAAATATATTATATAATATATAAATACGAAAACCTTACGCGACGAATAAAGTTATTTTCGTCGCGCAGAGAGATAACCATGAGTTTTGCGCGACGAATATGGTTGTTTCGTCGCAGTGTTTGCGCTAAAAGATTCTTTGTCGTCGCGCAAAGTGTAGTCATTTGGCCCGCTTCTGAAAGAAAAACCCAAGATTTGCGCGATGAAGAGGTCCCTTATTCGTCGCGCGAAGTTTATCACATTTTTGCGCGACGAAAACATCTTTCGTCGTCTTTATTTTATAAGGAAAAAACAAATTACAGATTTATTTTCTTTTTGGAATATATATAGAAGTTTATTTGAACTAAAATAACAAATGCAAACTATCATATGGTTGACAACAACAACAAAAAAAACCCATCAAACTATAAGAATTCATTTTTTTTTTTTTGGTTGAGGAAGTGTTTGATTAATTGCATTTTTTTTTTTGGGTGTCTATAAAATCATCCTTTTTGGCCTTATTAGACTTGGCTTTTAATTTCAGCCCTCTCCTAGCCACAATTTTTTTTTCCTTTTTTGTGTTCTATGCGCAAACATTTTCTTTTGTGTGTTTCAGTTCAAATCTCACTACTTAGCCTTAAATGTAACATGATATATATAGTTTTGACTAGCATGAATTTGAATGCCAAAAACAAAAGAAAATAACTTAAATGAGATTGAATAGCATGACATATAATTTGTTCTTTTAGGAATTTTAAGGTACAACGGGGCAACTTTTTTTTTTTTCTCTATTTATTAGGGTGGGGAGATTTGAACTTGTGATCTCTTCCAACACTAAAAAAAAAAAAATCCAATAGAATAAAAACTACGCGAGGACATATATATATATATATATATATAGGGCTTATTGCATAATATGGCTTGACGATTATGTTTTCTTGGGCTTATATAAATTTTTCATGACAATTATGTTTCTTAGGCCATAAGAATACGAGGGCTAATACATGTGGTAAGCCCTTATCTATTAAATGTTAGATGCTTTATCCAACTTGCTAACTGTTGACATCATTTTGGTTTTGTTAGAGATTTAAATTATCTTCGGAATTGTTCTTTTAGGAATTGTAATTAATTGAATGTCGTAATTACATTAAAATGGTATGAAATATTTAACTAAAATCATTGAGAAGCTTACGATTTGTAGAACGAGAAAATAAAACGATATACCGTCACTATCATGGAAAGTCGCAAATAAATTACATAATTTAGATGACAGGTCGCAAATAAATTACATTATTCATCATCTGAACTATAATAATCTTCGTTACTGTCACTATCATCAATCCTCCTCCTCCTCCTCCTCTGCATCCTCCTCGTCCTCCATAAGTACATCATCGTCGTTGTTTGGGCCCACGATTGGATCGTATCATGGAAGATCACCGAGGTCAATTGTAATTGACTGAATCGGTATTTCTCTTGAAGACACTCCTTCAAGCTGAAACGGTTCTTGTATAACATTTGAATCTACAAGTGTTTGTGCAACATTTTCCATGGAAGATTCGAAACGTTGGTCAACAACGTCGACGTCGTTGTCAGATGGGTCTAGTTCTGGTATAGCATACACATTCCTCTAATCCATCAACTGAACAACTTTCCAACTGTGTCCGACTTTAGGGTCATCTAGATACACAATATGTTTTGCCATGTTTGCCAAAATGTAAGGGTCGTCATCATACCAAGTTCTGTTAATGTTCACAGATAATAACCCATGGTCGATTTTAACACTTCCCTGCCTATTCGGGTTCGTATCAAACTATTGACACTTGAACATAATTACTTGGTATCGGTCCTTGTAAAGCAATTGCACGACAGTTGTGAGTTTGCCATAGAAATCAATGTCCGTACTTTCACCTCCACCTGGGACATGGACACTGCTGTTTTGCATACACAACTTGTCATCAGCGCTAATTAGGTCGAATGCCAAGTTTTATAACTCTTCACTGTAAATGGGAGAATTCTCTAATTTCAACTTATTCACCTAATATTATACAAACAAATTCTTATGTTAGTTTGAGAAGCATAAATACTACAATTTTATGTCAAATACAAAATACTTATAACTTACATATTCCAAAAACCATAGTGGAAACATTTCACGGTGTTTCTTGGAATACAATTGTGATGGATGTTCTCGCTTCATCATCTCTTCATGCTCATCCAAGTAAAGGATTATCTCATCACAATTGTTCAGTACGAACCAATGGGCCACCTCCATGTCATGTTTGGAAAACGCGTTTCCTCGTATAGACTCTTCAAATGGTCGTGCGCTTTGGCCAAAAACAAAAAGTTTCGCATTTCTCACACCTCCGTAATTATTGCGCTGAGGACGATTGAAAGCCGTGTCCACATCTTTTAAATACATTCCACAGAAAGTAAGCGCCTCGTATTGAACCCAAGCCTCTATAATTGATCCTTCGGGCTTCACTCTATTGCATACGCTTTTTTTCAGCTCTCCGAGAAGCCTGCAAAAATAAAACGATACGATGCAAATTAACAAGTAGCAAGCATATGATAATTATGCATACACAAATGTGGAATGATTATATACCTTTCTATTGGATACATCCAACGGTAGTTGACTGGACCAGCAAGCAATGCATTTTCTGGTAAGTGAACCATCACGTGAATCATAGTTGTGAAGAAAGCTGGAGGGAATATCATCTCAAACTTGCATAGGACTTGGACAATGTCATGGCGCAACTTATTAACGTCTGTCCTGTGCAACGTTTTTGCCGACAGTTGGGAAAAAAATCTGGATAACAATACGATTGGCTTGACTACATCTTCCGGCAATAGGTGTCGAATCCCCACAGGAAGGAGGCGTTGCATAAAGACATGACAGTCATGGCTCTTTAGTCCAGTAAATCTATCCCCGTCAACATTCAGGCAACGTGCGATATTAGAAGCATACCCATCAGGAAATTTTACAGTCGATACAAACTTGAGAAACTCTTTTTTGTCATTAGGTTTCATGGAAAAAAATGCAAGATCCCTTCTAGCTTTATGATTGTCCCTTTTCATCCATAAACCCCTTCGTATGCCCACTTTTTCCAAATCCAGACGAGCTTTGATCGTGTCCTTTGTCTTCCCCTCGATATCTAGAATCGTGCCCATCAATGTGTCAAAGACATTTTTCTCAACATGCATAACGTCGAGATTGTACCTCAAAGTTAGTTTTGACCAATATGGAAGCTCAAAAAACATAGGCTTATGCGTCCAATTCATATGTGTAGCAGGTCTGGTCGACTAACTGTTTTCTCGAACGGAGCAAAATCCAAACGGTTAAGCTGTTCTAAGATCTCATCCCCGAACCACTCTCTAGGTCTAAGGCTATGCTCTTTCTTCCCGTCGAACTCTTTATCCTTTTCCCGCCACTCGTGGTCCCATGGCAACCATCTCCGATGACCAAGGTAACAAAATTTTCTGGCGTGCCAACTAGAAGTCACATCTTCCTTGCATATAGGGCATGCCATATAACCCTTCGTGCTCCACCTAGAAACCATTGCATACGCGGGAAAATCATTCACAATCCACATAACTGCTGCCCGCAAAGTAAACATGTTCCCAGTGGATTTATCGTACGTACGCACATCGTTTATCTATAAATCCTTGAGCTCATCAACCAACGGCCGTAAGTAAACATCGATTGACCTGCTGGGATCCTCAGTTATCAAAACAGTCATCATCATATATTCCTTTTTCATATACTTCCAAGGCGGCAAATTATATGGGAATACAAAAATCAACCAAGTGCTGTGGTGTTGGTTTAGAACCCTGTCCGTCAGTGACAAGTCCCAATCTAACATTTCGAGAATCAACAGCAAACTCAGGGAACGTTCGATCGAACTCTTTTCATGCTTCCCCATCTGCAGGATGCCGCATCACATCGTCATCTACCCGCTTTTCCTTATGCCATCTCATATCTGTGGCAGTATGCGTCGACATATACAATCGTTGCAACCTAGGTTTCAAGGGCAGATAATGCATGACTTTTTGTGGAATCTTAGTCATTCTATTCTGAGATGTTGTTTTGAACCTTGACTCATTGCATATAGGGCATGTATCCAATGTTTCATACTCTTTGTAGAATAACATGCAATTATTTTTGCAAGCATGAATTTTTTTCATAACCCAATCCAAGACCATTCAACACCTTCTGTGCCTGTCGGTGGTCTTTCGGCAAACAATTGTCCGTCGGAAGCATCCTCTTAAAAACCCCTAAAAAGTAATCGAAACACAGGTTCGACATACGATACTTTATTTTCCCATGCATTAACTCCATAATGGCCGTGAGAACAGAAAACTTTTCGCACCCCGGGTATAACTCTTGGTTGGCATTTTGTAACAGTTTTTCATATTCTTTGAAGTCTGCACTGTCCATTGATGTAGACACGTCATCTTCCCCCTCCTAAGTGCTGCTTGTCGATGCAAATGGAAAAGCATCATTTAGAATATCCACGACTTGTTCATTAGGATCCATAATAGGTTCAACATTCTCCACTCTTGTGGCCCTTGAAGACGAAGCAATGTCTAATTGTTCCCCGTGATATGTCCAAGTGCTATATGTCTCAATCATTCCATTCTTTACCAAATGAAATTGTACATTTTCAATTGTCTCCCACAACGTATTGTTACACCTCCGACAAGGACAACAGATTCTAGTTGCATCCGGGTTGTGTGCCCTTGCAAAGGTAATGAAATCCTAGATTCCATCCAAATATTCATCTGCACACCTATTAGGATTCTGTATCCATCTCCTGCTCATAATTCCTGGCAGCACAATCACAATACAACAATCATGTTGTATTCGTACAAAATCATAATGTCACTTTATGCCTCCGGTAAGGGCCCTATCCCATTCAGGAATGCATAGTCATATCACATAATTTACGGCTACATGAGATTAGATTTCGACGTGGACTCGGCAGCATCTCAGCACAGTTCTTGAGGTGTACCGTAGGTATAAAATACCTACATACCACCCAAAGAACGAATCGAGATGACACCTAATCCTGTAGTCGTAAATTACGTGACACGACTATGCATTCCCAAACTGTCCAAATAATGAGACAATTCAAGAATTAATTGGACCGCAGTCACGCTTTAGCATCCATGCGCGAAATCCAACTAACCTCGAACGGGAAACTAAGTTTGACTTAAAAAAAATGTACAAAGTTAATTTCAATTAACTTCGTACATCAACGTGCACAAATTTAACAACATATTATAAATATAATTTCACAAAACAATTTAAACATAATGTAATTAATTTTATAAAACGAAGAAAATACCTTATCAATCGTTCTCTAGTAATCGCTAATCACATATAATATCCCTACAGACAACGAAATTAATGATGTCAGTATAAATTTACATTAAAACTTTTACACTAACGACAAAAAATACATACCCACCGAACGCAGCGGAAGCAAAGTCAGTTCAATTCATACACAAAATGAAATTGACGGGGGAAGTTTGCTGAAATCATTTGAGAGAGAGGGAGAGGCAAGCTGCAATTTTTTTGGCAGTTTGCCTCTGCAATGGCTGAAACCGATGAAGTAAAGGACGAAGGTTTGCGCGACAAATAAGTGTTCGTCGCACAAAAACAAAACAGTCGTCGTGCAAAATCTTCAAAATTTACTGGACAAAAAAATTTCCTCGTCGTGCGAAATTCGTCGCGCAATTTATCATTTCGTCGTGTAATATTAAAGATTTTGTCGCGCAAGGTGTTGCCGACATCGATGTTTGCGCGACGACAAAAATATCTTTCGTCTCTCATGTATTCGTCGTGCAAAGTCATCATGTCGTTGCTAAATATGTCATCGCGCAAGAGATTATTGTCGTCTCAGATTAAGCGCGACAAAATAACTTATCTCGTCGCGCAAGATCTTGGCGCGAAATGCTAAAACCCGCATTTTTTTTCCCCATTTTTTTTTGCGCGATGCCATGTACTTTTGTCGCGCAAAGCTCTCTTTTGCAACGACATTTGTTGTCGCGTAAGGCTTTCGCCCCAAAAAAAGGGATCCCGGGTTTTTTCCCTACCTTTTTGAGACGATTTATATTTTTGTCGCGCTAAGAATTGTTGCGTGACGCAGTTTTGTCGCCATCGTGTTTGCGCTACGCGTTGTACCTTTTGTCGTGCAAGGTTTATTTGCGCGACGAATTTGTCTTCGTCGCGCAAATAGTGAAATGTAGTAGTGATATGTTGTTTGTGGTTTTTATCTTAGGTGGTAAGTGATATCAGTCAAGGAAGGGCAAATCTGCCAATGACATACTCACAACAAGTGCCCTTGCAACCATCATCCTCTTCACTTACTCAACAAACCACACCCCATAGAAGAAGATTGAAACATAGTGTCAAAAGAGGAGGACAAGTATAGACTATAAAGACATATTTTGTGGACTTTTAAGACCCATTTTTGGACTCTTAAGTACTTACTATGTGGATGTGTATTTTGGGTGAACAATTATAGACTCAAGTATGCTATTTGGTAATGTTATTTTGAAGGCTCTTTTGCCTATTTCTATGTAATGTTAATTGGTAATTGAAGCCTTTTGGATTGTATGTAATGTGCCCCTGTTCATTTGGTATACACTGCCAATTCAGCATAAAATTAGCTTATATAGCAAAACATCCGATACACTACCAATGAGGCACGTAATAACCTTATGCCCAGGTTTCTGCCCATTTCTATACTACCAATTACTACCCATTTCTACACTACCAATTCCTGCCCATTTCTACACTATGCCCATGCCATCAAAAGTTGTTCAAGAGTATATACAACAATATGCCCACTTCCTGCCATTTCTACACTACCAAATCATCCATACTGATGAACAATATCACAATCATAAAACACAACAGAACAACAACCCATAACCACCTTTGTCTTTGTCGATAACTCAAAATTTCCCCTTCTAGTACAACAACTTGTTAACCCATTCCCAGATTCTGTTTTTTCAAAATCTTGATTTCTTCTTCCTCTTCTCTCAGTTTTTGCTCTAATTTATTCTTCTCTTCTTCCATCAATCTGAAATTCTCCGTCGTTGCTCTTGATTCGTCCTCCATTCCTCTTAGTCTTCTAAGTAACCCAGGCAAGATTTCATTTCCTCGTGGGCATGTTTCATTCTCTACCCATGCGAAAAAAATGCAACCCCCTCTTGCTGTTCTGCAATTCAAACAAAATGAAACACCAATTTCAGACCCAACAAAACACCAATTTCATTCTCCAACCATGCGAAAAAACAAAACACCAATTAATGTTCTGCAATTCAAACAAAAACTTACCCGATTATTGCAACATGCCTCAAATCTTCTTCCAGGATTCAGATCTGTCCATGAAGTCCGGCGTTTGATTTCCGACCCACACTCGCAGTAATGACGACTGCAATTTGAATCTGTCGAACTCTCCGACATTTTTCCTTCCCTCGCAGCGAAGGGTTTAAGACGAGTGTTCAGATTCGAAGGAGAGTCTTTAGACTCGAAAAGACGCTTTTACCCCTCATTTTGACAGATAATTTGATAAAGTTGGACGACATGACCTAATTGCAACTGATTGTCTAATTAAAGGATTTCGTTGCCTCAAAATTTAGTTCACAGACCCAAATGCAATTGGGGCCATAGTTAAAGGATGTCTACAGTAATTAACCCCTATAAATTATCGGGCTAATTGATTACGTTGAATTTTTATTTTGATCACATGCAGGACAAAGGAGGACCACTCTTGTCCTGATGCAAAGGGGGGCCGGACAGACATTTGCAAGTGGCCATGTTTCACAGAGTATATGTAGTAAAAATATGAACAATTTATATAAAAATATAAAAATATGAACAGTTTATATTAACTTCAGCAGTTTCCTTTGATTTGTACACATATACCGGGCTGGTCATCTGCAAAAATTTTATATTGAAGGTCACCACGTGCCTAGCGACAATCCTTGGCCGTCTCCATGTTTTATCCTCTGTCTTCATATCACATGTCATCACGTACCTAGTGACAATCCTTATGTGCTATGTCATTTGGTGCTCTAGTTATTTAATTAGGGTCATTTTTTCATTATTATTAAGAATTTGAGATTCTTTTATCATTGGAAAAAGAAATATCACTCAACCTTAAAGTTAACTATGAATCAGAGTGAGAATGAATCGAATCAACATGAATTCTGATGAAAATATATACTAACTATCATGAATCGAAATGAACAAATGTTTAATTAGTGGAATGCATGCCCTCGAAGAATGTATATTTTATTTTATTTTTTCAAAAACCTACTACAACTTTTCAAATGGGAAAAACTATTTCACTGACAATAAAAATATTATGTCAAAATATTTTATGTAGTTATGATATGTATTAAAATAAAAATTCATTATAAATATAAACTATAGTTGCCTTGATCTGACACATTATATATTATACTTGCACTCCTACTGAGAATTGAGGGGCTCAAGCATCTTTGATGCTTTCCAGTTTGTTTAAGTAATATTACAACAACTTCCCCTCTTTTTTGCTGTAACGTTAGCAAAGATACTAGTGATATTAATTATTGGAGCAGTACATAAGCTTGAAAATAGGCCTGATCTAGAATACTTAGAACCCAGGTATTGCTATTATTAATTTATGATTTTAAAATGTCAAATTCGACAATCTAAGGGATTCGAAACTTCAACAGCAATGGTGAGCCAAATAATACGGGGTAAAATATTTTGTAATATATTTCCATCAACTAAAAGGGGATATTTATAATATAAGTGTATACAAGGAAACAAATAAAATTATAATTAAACAAAATTTGTAAAAAAAAATTAAAAAAAAATTCCAATAAAATAGGAAATAAATATCTTAATCAAACTAGGATCTTGCAAACATGGTGATGATCACCGTCAAGTTCATTTTAGTGTTCAAAAATACATAATATGGTCGGTTATAATACACAAATTTTTTTGATAACAAGAGATTTGTTATATCTATTAATGTTCGTAAACTTCATTTTTCACGAAAATCTGATGAACGAACTCTGCTTCTTCATTTTCCATTTTTATGGTTCGCTGGCTTCTGATTTTTTATTTTGTTTTTATCCATATACACACCAAAAATCTGATGGCTTATTCTTCTGCTTCATAGAGCCTACTGTGCCGGTGCTTTGGTGAGAAATCGTTATTAAATATTTATGCATTTTTTTTTTATATATATCTTCCATATTTCCAAATTCATATTTCATCCGTAAAATAATGCCACTGTTGCTGAACTTGAGAGAGCATTAATATTGTATATTGACGACCATCAACTTAATATATATTTATTTTATTCATCAAATTAATAGTACATGTAATTAAGAAGGGAGGGGAGGCCCTAGCTAGCTACAGACCTCAGTGAGTCATCAGTTCACTGCTTCGTCTTCATCAGTACTGGATGCCGAGTCGGTTTCTCCACCGGAGTCGACTAGTTTTTCTTTCCCGTGGCCTTTGTAGATGTGGGTGTTGCCAAACTCGAAAATTCCTACTTTCTCCGATTTTATATATCTTTAACGCTACCGCCACTGGTGTGATGGGTTTATCCAATTAGGATCAAATCTAATTTTTTTAATTTTAATTTCCTCTTTTCTTCATCGAATTAAGTCTGTTGTTATGCTTTGATTAACTCAACACTTTTCATTGAAAACTACCACGTACATCATTTGTCTGCATAATGTTGTTGTAAATTTACAAATTTATAATGTTGATTGTATTTGTGGTTCATGGGTTTTGGGTCTTTTTCTACAATGGCATATTTTTTGTTTTCACAAGCACCAATAGGGGAACAGACGAACCAAAGAAAAACTCCGCACAACAAAACGATGCTGAAATTACTAGGACACGCATAGAAATTTGAATACTTTAGCATGGTAACAAAAATAAATATATGTTATATGTTATCTAAACGAAAAAATAAATAAATAAAAATTTTCCCTCTTAAGAGGCTTTTTATTTAGGATAATACTAGACTTACCATATTTTTATACCACTGTAAAACATAAGAAGATTTCAACATTTGAAAAGACTGTAAGAATTAAATCATATCCGACTCAAAATATGATGAAACTCGACTAGTAAAATGATACTATATCAACTAGGTACAAAAACACATGCATTTAAAATGTGGTGCAAAGTAATAGTTGTGTGTGACTTACCATTGTTTATCAATAATTGCAGTTTAAACCATGTTGAAACCTGTCATCAATGGATGCAACAGGTGAAGCCTTTGTCAGGTGTGGTGTTGCCAAAGTTGTGATACACAACATTCCTGGCTCCTTGACGTGCAGTAAATGTCGTGACCACCACCTTGACGTCGTACGTACATTACGAAAGTTTGACGCCCCAACATTCTGACTGCCCCGGGTCTGCTATAATATTATTGTTACGAATCTGGAACCTGCTGCTGCCTCCTCCTCCCTAATCGTGCCTATACATATTCACATGAGGAAGCTCTTGTTGAGTTCTTTCTCCTTGGGGTTCGTGTCCAAAAAGCGTTCTAGGGAGATCAGGAAAGTGGTTACTGCTCTTGGGGGTTGTTGCTAGTTCAGTTCTTCAACTTCAGTTCGAGAACCTTAGGCATAAATTTCATAAATGGACAACTTACTATTTTAAACTAATTACATAAATTCCTTAGGCATACGCACATAGAATCACATCAAGGAGAAGATCTTGAATCAAATAAAAATATTAATTATAATAGGTACATACCTGCCATTGATGAAAGCTCAACCAAAGTCTTCGACTCTCTGTAGAATTAAGAGTTTAACCCGTTGTCCATTTGAATTACGAGTTTAAGTGCCTACCCTTTCCCTCAAGTGTTGGAATTTAAAAAGGTTTTAAAAATTTAACCTTTTTATTTATTTAATTATTTTGGCTGTTTTATTTTATTTATTGTGGGAGTTATAAATATTTAATATTCAGATTTTATTTCTATATTGAATGCCTTAATTTTCAAGTTGGTGAAAGGTTACATGTTATTGGATGCCTATAAAAGGCTACTCCTCCTTTACATTTGAACAACCACAATACACCATCAGAATATCACATACCACAATCACCACCACAAACTAATTCTCTCATTTTCTACTTTTATATATATATTATCTATTTATATTATTATTTTGGCAATGATTTTGTGACTTGGATACCTATATCCATCTATGAACGTGCTCATAGCGGATCTTGAGTTTGTGTACAAGGGGTCGTATTTTGGAGTATTGTAGACCGTAAGTACTTGCACGTAGGGAGGCTACAAAGGCTTTAGGACAGCGTCTTTGACGTGCTTCACTGTATCAAACCCACCTTCTTACTTATTATTTATTTTGCTTTTACTTACCTATTAATTTGTTTTTCTTCAATTTCATTGTACCTTAAAAACTTTCAAATTTGTTTATAAGTTATTTATAATATAAATGTTTTGTATTTGGCTTTACGGAAAAGGATTTTTTTATTTATTTATTTATAACAAAGTGCTCAATAGCTAGCTGATTCTAAAGTAAAAGTGGACATATATGGTGACGAAGAAAAAAAGTATGAGTTGGTTGGAGAGTGTAACACATTGTATGTATAATATTATGAAACGGTTTAGTGTCAATTGAGTGTAGTAATTGTAATATAGGAAGAGTTAGTTTTCCAATTGTTTTTTGTTTGGGAATTGAAAGGCATGGATTGAAACATGTTGTGAAGTCATATATTTTTGTTTTTCTTATTATGTCTATGTACAAGGGCAAGTAGGATAAGGAGAAAAGGGGGAGGATCCTCCTCCTTGTGTTGATTCAGAGATGAACTCAAGACCTCGTCTCATTGCACACTTTGCTGAGCCTTCTCTGCGTGAGTCTCTACTGATTTGCTACTTTGACTTCCTATTTTCTTTTTGTTCCTTTTTTTAATTTTATGAAAACTTATCATTTCCAGAAATTGAAACTAGTATTCAAATATTCATGGTTTGTAAGGGAGTTATAGATGCTATGTTTGATGGATAAACATGATGTACACATAGTTATTTTGTGAAATAGAATGTGTAATTATTTATTGTCAAGTATTGACTTTTTTTTTTGCCGCAATGATTGTATGAAAACAAATGTGATCCTAAAACTACAAACAAAAACAAAGAGAGAAAACTGCAATTGGTGATTAATTTTTAGTGACCAAGAGAGATAGCTCACGAATCAGACGAACATATTTTAATGACCAATTTACAAATGTTAGTGACCAAATTATTGACCTCTATATGCAAATAATAATCACAAATGACACCGTTTTTAGTGACCACGCAAAGGTGGTCTCTAATAGTTTGTGTTTTAATGATCAAATTTTCAGCGTGGTCACTAAATGGAATTTGTGACGAGCTTCTATCAAGTGACCACAAATATTTGAACACTAATTGCACTTTAGTTAACATATCAGGTACTTTTTTGTGACCAATTGGCTGGCCACAAATATCTGTCTTTCTTATAGTGGTAGTTGGCCAAGAGAGGAATTGGAGAAGAAAAAACGATAGGAGAGAGAGTGTGTGTGGGAAGTGAGAACTGGAAGAAGAACACAGAAGAGTGAAGAGGAGTGAAGAAGTGATTGACCAAAACAATAGAGAGAAGAAGTGAAGGAAAAAGTAATAAAAACACAACCAGACAATACAAAATTGAGAGAAGTGAGTTGTTTTCTAACACCAACCAGACAATACAAAAGGCATTCACGTGGTCTCCAAACCAAAAAGTAACAACTTATATTAACATATCTTCAGCAAGCATGCGACTTTGTTGAATAAAATACAGTAAGTGGTGGGCTACTTAGCTTACAAATTTTGAAAAAGGGGTGGGCTAATATTCGTGGGAGTAAGAAATAGGGAGCTTAATGAGGGGTTATGTTGATGAATTATAATAAGGGGTTTAATCAATAGTCTAATAATAATTTTGCACTTGATGGAACGACTATTAAAGATTCTGTCACAATAACCCCTCATCTTAGCCTCCTTGGTAAGAAAAACCTTATAAAATTTGCATCAAATTTATCAAATCTTGCACCAGACTGAAGTTCAGGATCTAGTGTCTACATTCCGCCCTTGGATATTTCTTAGAATGAGCAAGAATTATTTGTAGAGAAAACTTTCTTTTATTGGTTGGTACCAGAAATGACTTTCAAGATATCAATATGGAAAACTATATGTGATTTATATACATTTGAAGATATCAATCATTAATCTAGTGAAAAAGCATCTGATGACTACAATTTGTGGCTTATCCATTTTCCTTGGTTGGGGTTTCTATTCAAGCAAAACAGGTAACATACGAATTAATGATGTGGTTCACAATAATGCTATTTTTTTTAAAAAGCACTTTTTCTATTGAGAGGGGCAATAATATTCTAAACTCACACACACACACGCGTCACAGATGGTAGGACTCGAACTCAGTACATGTGAGAGCAATTACTCCAAACCACTATACTAGTGAATCTTTTGCCACAATAATGTTATTTGAACACACTAAATTGGCCACATTATGTGGCGGCTTATGTAGTAGTGCATGTCAATTAATAAAATTGGTTGACTGGGATTTAACTTTTTAATTTTCTTTTTTCCTTTTTTGTTCAGATTTTTTATTTCTTTTTTTCCAAGGGCATATCTGCTCCGCTGTAACTAGTTCACCGTCGCTAGATTATTTGAACACACTTAATAAAAACCTTTAACTCTGCTCACCGTGGTCGCTCATCGTCAGACCACAGCTAGCCCTTCGTTGGCGTGAAAAGAAATAGTACTTGTTGCATGTAGACAGGAAGAAATAATACTCACTCAGCATTAATATACTTATGACATGTAGAAGAAGAAGAAGAAATACAGAAATATAACAGAAATAAGATTCAGATTCAGAGAAGGGAATGCAAAGAAAAGTTTGAGTGTAGGAGCACTGGCGGCCATACATCCCCAAACCCTTCCGATGGGTTAGTATGGGAAACTCCAAGCCTCTCCTTTCTTTCTCGCTTGTTTTGTTCTTCCTTCTCGTGCCTTCTTTTTCACTCAGCCAGCTTGCTTCATCTTATTTAGTTTTGCTTACTCACCTATAATTTATATAAAGGAGTAAAAGAACAAGAACAAGAACAAGAACAAGAACAAGAACAAGAAGAAATAAGGTGGTCGACGACTTTTTGTAGTTCATGTTGCCAAAGTCGGTAATCCCAGAACGATTGCATCCGTTTGAAAAAATAAAATTGCCATCGGTTTCGAAGTCTGCACCCGAAGCTCCATTCCCGAAGTTTGATATTCCAGACTCTTTGCTATTATGTCCGATGACTATATTCTCAGAAGTTTTGAAGGTCGGGTTGCTTTCATCTTTATTTCCAGAGCCACGACGGCGGGTTCTTGCCCTCTCCTCTCGGACCTTGAGCGCGTCCTTGAGCAGTTGTTCAGCTTGATCTCCATTCCAATCTTATATATATGTTAAGAAAAAAATGGAAAGGATCTTCAAATAAGTGGACTTTGGGCAAATGCTCCAAAATCAGTTAAAAGACAATCTTTCAATAAATGGAACTTCAGTTGAATCAAATAAAAATATTAATCATAATAGCACTAGTACATACCTTTCATTGATGAAAGCTCAAAAGAAAGTCTTGTACTCTCTGTAGGGTTCTTATGTTCAACTAGCAATACGAAGTAGTTGTTTTGAAAGTGTGTTTCTAAGAGAGCATTGTTCTCTTTAAATAAGTTGAAAGCCAGTGGGTGGAGAAGGTTCGAGATCTTCAATTTTTTTTTCCTTCAAGCCTAGAGGGTGGGTGTATCTAATTCAAACTTTTAATAACTTTTATAGAGTTTAAAAGTCTAGAAGTATTCAATTTAAACTTTTAACAAGTTTATAAAAGTTATAGTGGTATTCAATTGTGACTTCTTAAAAGTTTGATGGTATCCAATTATGACTTTTAAAAAGTTTTAAATTTTTTTTGGGGCTATCCAAAAAGGTAATGACTTTTAAAAAGTTGGGTTTTTAAGTCTAATGGTCCCCAAATTTTGACCCGATTCGCATTTTAGTATATTAATTTCAAAAAATGTTCCCGTGATCCTTCAACTTCAGTTTTGTTAGGACAAATGGTCTTGCCATCAATTTTGTTAACTATTTATGTTAAATGCAGGGGTAAAATGATATTTTTGTATTAAAACAAAAAAAAAAAGGTTTTAAAAAAAAAGGATTAAACCTAGAAAGATACTTGGGGAAATTGGATATTATTAGGCTCAAGATGATTTAAAGTTTCACTTCCGCCTCTTGAATAGTTGATTCATGCTTGTTGTAGCCTAAGATCCATTAAATTTGAATTTATACACATGTTTCCTTTATCAAAATCATTTTCCACTAAGCTAGACGTTGTTGGCCTTTATCTTTTTTACTTTATGGATAACTTTTTTATTACATTTATTTATAGGTTAAATACCTTTTTGGTCATTGGATTTTACACGAAAATTCAATTTGGTCACTAAGAATTTTTTTTAGCCAAATTGGTCATTGTGTTTCCCAAAATTTACAATTTATAGACATTTTATTATCTTTCATTAAGTTTCACCTTCAAAGCACGTGCTTTTCACATTCCAATTATTTTCTTCAAGGTGATAGAGCACCAAAATATATTGGTACGTTGTAGATTTCATTTTAATTTGGTTTGGCCTTACCTCAATTTCGATTTCAACCCAAAATTTTCTAAATTTGTTAAACCCTAATACCATAGTATACCCTAATTGGTTGAGTTAGAGGAAGAAGACTGAAGGTGCTTCCTAAAAAAAAATAAAACCTAACTTAACGAAAGATAACGGAATGTCTTAAAAATTGTAAACTTTATGAAACACAATGATCAATTTGGCTAATTTTTTTTTAAGTGATCAAATTGAATTTTCATATAAAACGTATTTAATCCTTTATTTGTTTTTTGAATTGAATGGAGAGAACTCTATCTTTCAACAACATAGACGTAATGGATTACGTCAGAAGGATAGCTAGTAGAAATCAATATAATATATATATTTTTAAAGGCAGATTAGGTTTTCCAGCTTTTGGAGCAATAAGAGATATAGAATTTGACTATGTAGCCAATTGACTGACTTTGATCTTACCAATTATTCAATATTTCTACTACACATATGAATCTCACGTTATGTTGATAACATTATTTATATTTCGGCTTGACAATTCTAACTATCGATGGGTCCAAGTATTGTCTAGATCCAACACTATTCAATGGAGCCCACTGCATATCTCAAATAGCCTCATGTGCAAAGATTCTGATGTAGGGTCCACCTCTAAATTTGCAGCTTGCTTTTTGTCTTCTTTTGGCCCCACTTGTCGCTATCCCATGGAGTTTTCATTGGAATCCAACGATTTCAAATGTTGCTGTTTTTTTTTTTTTTTTTTGTAACTTAAATTAACGATGGGGATTAAATCTATGTTATTTTAACAGTAAAAAAAAGATCCAACGGTTGAAATTTAAATCCAACGGTCAAAATAATATTTTAAATTAATCCAAATCAGATCCAATCCCAAATCTGACTCCAAACTCTTTAAATACTCACCCATTTCTCAATTAATCTACCAACAATATTTTTTATATTTCTCAATTTATTTTTCCTTTGTCAATTTCATCAATCTCTTCTATTCTCATACTTTTGATATCATTTCAAGAACATCATCTTCTTCATTCTCATACTTTTGGAATAAAATTAAATTTATGGAATTTCAATTTTTTTTAGTTCAAATTGTTCAAAAAAAAATTATGACGTTATTTAAAAAGATTAATGAAGAAAAGTTTTCCAAAAAAATAAATAAAAATTAGACTTAAACCATTCTTAAACAATTTAATAAAGTTGCGGACTTAAAATTTGGGTCCAGAGGGTTAGGAGAAAAAACTATTTGAGTTCGGGCGAAACCCAAATAGTTACTTTTTGGAGGGGAAAAGTTGGGTTTAGCCCCTCATGGGTTGGAAAAAGCCTTAGAAAACATGGTTTTCTTCTATTTATTTGGTCACAATTAGATAATTAAGTGTTTTTTATTTGAGTGAATTTTTGTAGGGACAATAATAACCCTAAAAGTAAACGACTTGAATCACGAAGTAGATCAAAATGAGTGATTAGTGCCGTATTAACTTATAGTTGCTTAGAAATATAGACATAAATACATATATATGCAAAAAAAAAATTGATGGCCACCTATTCTAGTCAAAAGGCTCAACAAGTCATACAGGCCAAGTTAATGAATCATGATCTAGAAGTGTAGAGGAAATATATAATATATATATATATATATATATATATAGGGGGCGGATCCGTGGCACCACAAATTTGACACAAGTTTTGACACAATTTTATAGCCTTTAGATGCAAGCACTTTCAAGGGCTAAGATTAAATGTGATTTTATTATTTATTTATTTTATTTTGATAACATAACAAATAAAATAAAATATTAAACTCACCACTTTTCAAGGTAGCATAAATGTAGGCTAAAATCTCTCCATCTCCTCCAATCTCATTTATTCTCATGTTTTGAGTTTGAACTTTTTTTTATTTAATTGTTTTTTCTTTATCTGGAAACAAAGTTTTCATCTCAGTTGATCTCCAAACACACAAGGATCTATTTCAGATTTTTCCACTCCAACACTTCATGCAATTTTCGCTAAATATTATGGAGATTGTTTGAAAATCTTAATTGTTAATTGTGCTAAGAAGCTATGGATACTTTTTGCTGCAGTTAGATGCTAAACTGTTTGAGAATGAACTTGAACTTCTCATGGTAAAAGACATTAAGAAATCCACAAATGTAAGAGGAAAAAGAAATTCAAATTGAAAGTAATCCAAGGATTTAGAGACTCAAAGCTCAAGAAAATAACAAAAGAACCAACATACAAGACTGCAAGATAAACCTCTCTAAATTTTGCTGCAAGATAGAAAGAGACAGTAGTTGAACCAAACCCCAAACGAATAAAAAAAAAGATCAGAAAAAAAAAATTTCATACTCAGAGAATTAGATCATACCATTTATTTATTTATTATATTGATTGAAATCTTAGGGGGAAAAAATTAATGGCTAACATGTGAAATATGGGAGGGAGAAAAGCTACTTCTTGTTTAGTGCTGGTAGTGATAGAGAAACTGTCAAGTGCAGAAGGAAGATTTGGAAGAAGAAGAAAAAACAGAAGTGAAGGCATGAAGAAGAAGATGACGTGAGAGAATATGTTAATGCTTTTAGGAAGTTGGGAAAACATAAATGAAGAGAGATAAAATATTATAGTAAGTTAATTAAAATCAATTTAAACAAATAATTATTTAAAGAAAAAGAATTAATTTGTTTAATCTTAACCATTCATTGTAGCCTAATCTAATGGTTAAAAAATTATGTCAAAACTTGTGTCAAATTTAGGATGCCACGGATCCGCCCCCATATATATATATACCTTCGGAGTTGGTCCATGCCTTTGCCCCAACTGAGCTACAAAACAGCAGCAGAAACTTCACCACTCCCAGAAAAGGAAGTACAGAGAAAAAATCCTCTACTATATCTGAAGTTCAGATATAGCCAGCCGGTGGACATTTTCACCGCTTGGGATCCTTGTCTGGTTTGTAATTTATCTATATATATAAAGGTGGAAAGCCTC
The DNA here is from genome assembly GCF_029339155.1 of Prunus mume. Lineage (NCBI taxonomy): Eukaryota > Viridiplantae > Streptophyta > Magnoliopsida > Rosales > Rosaceae > Prunus > Prunus mume. The sequence goes on from NC_142699.1 coordinate 42,403,489, forward strand.
AAAAGCCCCAGAATACCGTTGGTAACGTAAAATACTAAATCGCATGATTTTAATTAAAATAGAATAAAACTGTAAAACAAAAATTAATAAAAGAAAAATAAAAACCAGCAGAATTTATTAATTTTTGCAAACACGTCCTGGAGAAACCGCTAGCCCTATTCATACACCTTCATCAGAGGTCTTGGGTGGTTCCTTCAAGTGTGGCTCATTCTATTATTGGTGAAAACATTACAGGAAGTGATGACAGAAGAATGGACATGACTGATCACAATTGCAGATGCCATCTCTTGATATTTTGAACTTACTTTTTTGTGACCAATTGGCTGGCCACAAATATCTGTCTTTCTTATAGTGGTAGTTGGCCAAGAGAGGAATTGGAGAAGAAAAAATATTTCGACACTAATTGCATTAATATAATTATGACATGTAGAAGAAGAAGAAGAAAATACAGAAATATAAAATACATAAGATTCAGATTCAGAGAAAGGAATGCAAAGAAAAGTTTGAGTGTAGGAGCACTGGTGGCAGGCCCGGCCCTGAGGCAGGGCGAGAAGGGCTACTGCCCTGAGCCCCATCTCAAGGAGGGCTCCAAAATATTTATTTCTTTAATTGTTCTTTTAAAAGTTGTTTATAAAATAGTTTCTTAATATGAGGTACAGTAGTATACTAGTATATATAAAGGTCTAGAGTATATATAAGAAGCTAATAACATCAAGATTTCTGAAGTTCCTTCTTGCATTAATGGTTCTCTTTGATGTTATTCAAACCAAATCTATGTTCAAGTCCTACTAGTGTTAAGAAATAAAAGCTTTTTTTTTTTTTAATGATGCTTGATGAGTTGATGTTCTGATTATAAATGTATCCAATGGACTATCTTTGGGGAAAAAAAAAACGATTATAAATTACTTTGGAAGGACAAATTTGTGGTTTATATAATTAACATATATTGTTCTACCCCTCTTTCTTCCTTTGGTGCATTTTACTACTTATAATGTCATATTTTTCTTCCAATCTCTTTCAGTTTTTTTTTCTTGTGTAAAATCATTGCTTTATATATAAAAATTTTAAACATTTCCACAAGTAAAATGAAATTTTTTTTAAGGCCTAATTTTTGTTACTAGTTGTAAAAGGTCTACATTTTATATACACACGTATAAATGAAAACAAATATTTTTACTTGTAAGTAGTCTTGCATTTATAGGGTCTTCTTTTTGACTTTGCCCTGGGCCACCAAAATCATAGGGCCGGTCCTGACTGGTGGCCATACATCCCCAAACCCTTCCAACGGGTAATAGTATGGGAAACTCCAAGCCTCTCCTTTCTTTCTCGCTTTTTTTGTTCTTCCTTCTCGTGCCTTCTTTTTCACTCAGCCAGCTTGCTTCATCTTATTTAGTTTTGCTTACTCACCTATAATTTATATAAAAGGAGTAAAAGAACAAGAACAAGAACAAGAAGAAATAAGATGGTCAACGACTTTTTGTAGTTCATGTTGCCAAAGTCGGTAATCCCAAAACGATAGCATCTGTTTGAAAAAATAAAATTGTCATCAGTGTCGAAGTTTGTACCCGAAGCTCCATTCCCGAAGTTCGATATTCCAGACTCTTTGCTATTATGTCCGATGACTATATTCCCAGAAGTTTTGAAGGTCGGGTTGCTTTCATCTTTATTTCCAGAGCCACGACGGCGGTTTCTTGCCCTCTCCTCCTGGACCTTCAGCCCCTCCTTGAGCAGTTGTTCAGCTTGATCTCCATTCCAATCTTATATATATGTTAAGAAAAAAATGGAAAGGATCTTCAAATAAGTGGACTTTGGGCAAATGCTCCAAAATGAGTTAAAAGACAATCTTTCAATAAATGGAACTTCAGTTAAATCAAATAAAAATATTAATCATATTAGTACTAGTACATACCTTTCATTGATGAAAGCTCAAAAGAAAGTCTTCTACTCTCTGTAGGGTTCTTATGTTCAACTAGCAATACGAAGTAGTTGTTTTGAAAGTGAGCATGGTTCTCTTTAAATAAGTTGAAAGCCAGTGGGTAGAGAAGGTTCGAGATTTTCAATTTTTTTTCCTTCAAGCCTAGAGGGTGTATCTAATTCAAAATTTTAATAATTTTTATAGAGTTTAAAATTCTAGAAATATTCAATTAAACTTTTAATGAGTTTATAAAAGTCTAGTGGTATTCAATTGTGACTTCTTAAAAGTTTGATGGTATCCAATTATGACTTTTAAAAAGTCTTTAAATTTTTTTGGGGCTACCCAAAAAGTTAATGACTTTTAAAAGTTGGGTTTTTAGGTCTAATGGTCCCCGAATTTTGACCCGATTCGCATTTTAGTCCATTAATTTCAAAAAATATTTCCATGGTCCTTCAACTTCAGCTTTGTTTGGACAAATGGTCTTGTTAAAGCACGAAACACTACCTTATCAATCTAAATCACTATAATCGTCACTGTGATTACTAGATTGCCATCATTTTGTAATCAAACACAACCTTAACTGGAAGACCTCAGTTCCTAACAAGATTTCTTCTTCTTATTATAGTTCATCCTACACATTTACAAACACATAAATAGGAGAACCATAGTGCACTGAAATAAAGAGAGAAAGATCAACCCTGTTTATCTTCAACTACACATTGTTTAGCAAACAGTTTCAATTGGATAATGGGAACAAATTTTTAAGCAAAAATGAGATATATCTCTTTTCGTTAATGAATATAACTCCCAATTTCTTAAAAAATCAGTTTAGAAATCACTTTCCTTCACTCCCTTTTCGAAATCATGCCCATGCCTCTGCCTCTAAGCTCCTTACCTCCATTTTTTTTTCGAGCCAGAGTCCTTACTTTGGTCTTAAGAAACCACGGTTACAAACAAATCAAACCTGCAAGTGAAAATATTTTAGGAAAAAATTAAGAAAACAAACGACGGTTATTTATAAAACACGACGTATGATAACATTTCACACGACGCAATAACATAACATCAGACGTAATAAATCTTTAAAATGATGCATGGTACTTAAATAACGACGTGGTTAATACATTAAAACAATGTCAATATTAAACCACTGATGTCTTATAATATAATTACAAAAAACAGAGAAGTGATTCCAGATTCATACATTCAGGTGAAAATATTTTAGATTTTCATTTCAAACAACGACGTTTTTAAAAAATTTGGACGTAGTACCTCTATTCACACGACGTATCAATATAACATAAGACGTAATAAGACTTTATTACGGCGATATTTATATTCTGTTGCGATATTGAAATTCAAACGACGTTAATATTAATATAACGTTGTGGTATGAAAATTCACACGACGTGAATAATAAGATACCGTCGTCTATATAAGATGGAAAACAAAAACAGTGACGTTGTTCCAAACCCTTCTTTCTTTGTCTTTGTATTTTATCAAATTAGGAAAAACAAAACCATGGTTCAGAGAAATCAAACCTGCAATGAATATATCTTAGACAATCAAATAAAAAAACGACGGTCATTTTAAAAACAACTTAGAACAACTTTCAGACGACGCTAGGACGAGTGACAAACCGTCGTGGTCTATAAATCTAACCACGTAAATAAGAAGCTACCATCGTCTTATTTAGTTGAAGTAGAATAAACAGAGTTGTGTTCAAAGTTGGAAACTTTCCCTCTTTGTCTGTATATTTTATCAAACTTGGAAAGAATTAAAATGATTTTGGCCAAAAAAAGGTAAAAAGATTTTCAAAATAAAAACCGTATGAGCATGCAAAATAGCAACAAATGAAAGCTTTCTCTCAGAGTTTGATGTTTAAATTCAGAGACGAAGGCGAAGATGAGGAAGATGATGAGATACACCGAGTGCTCGAGAAGGAAAAAGACGAAAAGTTTTCTCTCGAAGCTTGAAATTTTTTCTCGGGTTTGGAAACAGTGCAAGTGTAAGTCAGGTAGACGAAAAGTTGAATATATTCACATACCGTTTCATAAAACGACGCGATTAATAGAAAGCGCCCTAGTATTATATATTAGACGTCGGTATATGTTTCCACCGCCTTAGTAAATTTTTTTAACGACCCTTAGTTTTCATAAAATGCCGTGTTTATATATAATTCCACGACGATATTATCTTCAATGTCCGTTTTTTCATATAGCGTCGTGGTTAATTATGTTTATACGACCTCACTTTATTGTTAACTGACATCTATGTTTAATTTATACACTTCGTTGATTTATATTTTCTGATCAGTAGAGATTTGCCTTTTAAATATTGATTTGTGGCTGTGCAGGAGCTTGAGAACAAGAGGAAGGAGAGGGCCCAGCTTGGCAGTAGTTCTTTTTGATAGATATTAAGAAAGATATTACCAAAATAAAAGAAAAATTAATTAATTTTAAAAAGCAATAAAAATAAGACGCCGGTTTACAGAGAAGGCAAACGTATAAATAGAAAAAATACGACGGTAATTTGAACTTAGGACGTGGTAAATAAATACGACAGTAGTGCTGTAGGTACCGTCGTAGTACACTCCAAAATAATAAGTCAATAAATTAATCTGTCGTGTCATGGTACATAGATTTAACACGTCGTGTTTTTGTAACATACCGTCGTGTTTAATACGTCCTACTTTTTAACAACACCGACGTTGATTCGTTATGAAACGGCGTTATTTTAAATGTAACCGACGTGGATATGAAATTTTTTGTATAAATTGAGTTTTTTTCCACGATTTCTTTCAGTTTCAGTTTTCAATTAGGGTTCCAATTTCTTCTTGCCCTCTGTCTCACCTCTTAGGAGGCAATTGTTTTGGATGTTGATGTGTGAGTATTTGTGTCTCATTTGAGACACAAATACACATACATCATCAATCTCTAAAATATTGTCTCTCTGAATGCAAATCTGTGGCTGCCGTCGTCAAATTTTAGAGGCAATTGCTTGGATATTGATGTGTGTGTGTGTTTGTGTAGATACACAAACGCACACACATCATAATATTGCCTTTTTGTGGTCCGATTATGACGAGGAACAGAGTTCCATCTGGTAAGATTTCGTAACTCTTGGGATCTCAAAACTAATTATGTCTGCTGTTTTATTTATAAACCATCGTGGTTATTCTCAATTCTTGACATTAAGTTGATCCACAGACATAGGAGGACAAAATTCAAGAAATAAAAAAAAAATTACAATGGAGACGACGGTTTAGATATAAGGTCGGACGTATAAAGTTAATAAATACGACGGTAATTTTAACTTCACGATGTATATCTTCGATCTTAGAAAAATATATTATGTCGAAGGTTTTCTATATAAACTGTCGTGGTTATTCTCAATTCTTGTTATTAAGTTGGTCTACCGTCGTAGGATACCAAAATCCAAGAAATAAATAGTAAAAAATAATGTAATTAAGACGACCGTTTAGGTATAAGGGTAGACGTATAAAGTGAATAAATACGACGGTAATTTTAACTTCACAACGTAGTAAATTTTATTACACGGCGTTAAGAACAAACCAACGTGGTTAGAGTTAAAGACGGTGGTATTTTGTAATATACTACTATGGATTCTTTTGAAATTATGCGACGTTAGATACGAAAACTTTGTCGTGGTTATTTCAGAGAAAAGACAGCGGTTGTTTCTTTAAACCGTTGTCTTTACATTCTACGTTGGTGGATTCATACCTTCTGCCATTGTTTGTTGGCTCCGAGTTTACTTTGTAGAAAACCTTTTTCAATAAGACGTTGCTTTTTAAAATAGGTGTGTCGGTGTTTTAAAAACAACCATTGGATTCCTCAATTTTTAGGTGTTTAAGTTATTCTTACAAACGGTTTTATAAAACCATTGTCTTTTCAAACACAACGACGGTTTTCCGTTAAACCGTCGTTTTTTTTGGTCGTCCTTTTCACTTTTTGTAGTAGTGAGTACATTAATTCCAAATGCTAGCAGCACCAACACCATACTTAATGATATATCCATCTCGAATTGGTTAAAAACAAACTAGCACCTTCTATTAGTGTTGGCTTTTTTATTAAGCCTTAAGCAGTCAACACACACTTACCTGCTGCTCTTAACTCAAGGATTAAACAGAGTGCTTGAACATTGGTCCTTAGTGTTTAATATAAACTGTTGAGTGAATATCTCAGCTCAAAAATGTCAGATTAGAAATCCATCTTTAAAACAATTTTTGTCTTCTGATGTACAACCCAAAATTTTGAATAATAATAAAGGAAAACGCAACCAATTCGAACACTTAATTGAAAAACCACGTAAAATATAAGCACCCCCACCAATTGAATTGCACAAAAATAAAAAATAAAACAGAGAAACAGACCTCAACTGAATGAAGTGGAAGGAGATGAGGAAATGGGTGCTTGTTAGATCTGATTCATTCAATTAAAAAAAGCTAGCATATACAGAAGGAATGGTTTAAGATGCAAGGCAGACAAAGAATCTACGACCACCCAAGAAGAAGATGACTCATTTCATACTTTTATGTTGTTGGTTTGCACACCCACTTGCACTACAATTAAATTAAGCACTCTTTGAAATATAAGAGTAGAGAGGGTTACCTTAAGAGTGCAGGCATGAGAGGGTTTTCGGAAAGAAGAGGGAGATGGAGACAAACGAAACCCAGATTTCTGCAAAAATTAAATTAAATATTAATCATTGTTTGAAAATATAAGAGTGATAGAGAGAGAAAGAGAGAGAGAGACAGGGGTGGGGTTACATTTGTTGATGCTCTTTTTTGGAGAGGGTCAACTTAGAGAGTAGGTGGAATGGTGGTTGATGGGTGAAGGTGAGGACCTTCAGCATGTGTGTGAAGATTTGGGCAAGCGATGGGCAAGCGATAAATATAAAGAAGACAAGATATACGTGGTTCACCCTTAATGAATGGGCTATGTCCACAGAGAAGTATTCTCATTATAATAATATAGGATTACATTTGTACATGGGGTTGGACCCAAATATAAAGACAACAAGTGAGATGTCCAGCCCAGTCCTGGGATCCATAAGAGAGAGTCCAAGGCCCAAGGGTCTAGACCCAAGATCCTTTTCCAAGTGGAGAGTGGTCTTCTTTTATAGGTGAGGGGGAGTCTTTACTTCTTATAGTTTTTCGATGTGGGACTCCTCTTACTTTGCTTAGAGTTGTGACTTGTGGTAATGCTTCTTTGGCTAAGGTGATGACCTCTCAAAGCATGGCATGTGGATGATCTAGCCAAGCTAGTTGCTCGGTCAGTTACGGTACCAACAACATTGATTGTTTGGGAACAAAGCACCATCAGTTTTCAGATTGAATTTTCAGGCTAAAATCTTGAAAAAATAAGAGTGCGAGAGAGACAGGGAGCCTCAAGAGTGTAGGCATGAGAGGGTTTGGGAACGAAGATGGTTTCTAGATGGGAGAGAACGCTAGAGGGTTTGGGTTCAGAAAGGGCCAGAGAATTTTAGGTAGAGAGAGAGATAGAGAGAGAGAGAGAGCGTTTCAGGTTAGGGATGAGAGAAGGATCTGGAAAATAATAGTAGATTGCGGAATGAAAATTTGATGAAAAAAAGGCTCCCAAGTGAAAAAGAGAAACAAAAGTTGGGGCAGGCTACTAAAAATTTAAGCGGGACAAAATACTTTCGCGACCAACATTATAGTAATCAGCGACCACATTTTTTGTCCTGTGATTTCAGCGCCGACTCTTTCATCTCCCACCTTGTACTTGGCGATCAAAAATACGAAGTCGTCGTAGGTTCCAACATTGCGACCAAACAATTTGGTCGCCAATTTTTACATATTTTGTGGCTAATTATCCCCTGTTGAAATTTGATGTTTGGAAATCTTAAGAAATTATTGGAGACCAACTTTGGAAACATGGTCGCAGAATCACCCTATCAGCAACCAAAAATAGTTGGTCATTGATAAATTTAATCGCATAAAGGGTAATTTTCTTGTAGTGTTACCCCAATGGATGATCTGAGTTGAACAATATGAACAAGCTGTTAAAATTGCAAACCAAGAGTTATACAGGGTGTGAGAGCTTTTTCGTTCTCACAGCCATTGTGGAGCTAATGCACAGAAAAATAAAGTATCGTATATCGAACCTGTGTTTCGATTACTTTTTGGGGGTTTCAAGAGAATGATTTCTACGGACAATTGTTTGCCAAAAGACCATAGACACGCTCAAAAGGTGTTGAATGGTCTTGGATTGAGTTATGAAAAAATTCATGCTCGCAAAAACAATTGCATGTTATTATACAAAGAGTATGAAACATTGGATACTTGCTCTACATGCAAAGAGTCAAGGTTCAAGATGACATCTCAGAATAGAACGACTAAGATCCCACAAAAAGTCATGTGTTATCTGCCCCTGAAACCTAGGTTACAGTGATTGTATATGTCGACTCATACAACCACAGACATGAGATGACATAAGGAAAAACAGGTAGACGACAATGTGATGCGGCATCCTGCAAATGGGGAGGCATGGAAAGAGTTCGATCGAACATTCCCCAAGTTTGCTGCTGATCCCATAAATGTTCAATCTGTATGGGGTTATAAACCAACACCATAGCACTTGGCCAATTTTCATATTCCCATATAATTTGCCGCCTTGGAGATACATGAAAAAGAATACATGATGATGACTGTTTTGATAACTGAGGATCCTAGCAGGTCAATCGATGTTTACTTATAGACAAATGGTGTGCGCACGTACGATAAATCCACTGGGAAGATGTTTACTTTGTTGGTAGCAGTTATGTGGACTGTGAATGATTTTCCCGCATATGCAATGGTTTCTAGGTAGAGCACAAAAGGTTATATGGCATGCCCTGTATGCAAGGAAGATGTAACTTCTGGTTGGCACGCTGGAAAAATTTGTTACCTTGGTCATCGGAGATGGCTGACATGGGACCACGAGTGGCGGGAAAATGATAAAGAGTTTGACGGGAACACAGAGCATCGCCTCAAACCTAGAGAATGGTCTGGTGATGAGATCTTGGAACAGCTTAACCGTTTGGATTTTTCTCCGTTTGGAAAAACAGTTACTCGGACCAGACCTTCTACGCATTTAAACTGGATGCACAAGCCTATGTTTTTTGAGCTCCCATATTGGTCGAAACGAAAATTGAGGCACAATCTCGACGTTATGCATGCTGAGAAAAATTTCTTTGACACATTGATGAGCACAATTCTAGATATTGAGGGTAAGACAAAGGACACGATCAAAGCTCATCTTGATTTGGAAAGAATGGGCATATGAAGAGGTTTATAGATGAACAGTGACGGTGATAAAGCTAGAAGGGATCTGGCATTTTTTTCCATGAAACCGAGTAACAAAAAATATTTTCTAAAGTTTGTATCATCTGTAAAGTTTCCCCATGGGTATGCTTATAATATCGCGCGTTACGTGAATGTTGATAGGGGTAAATTTACTAGACTAAAGAGCCATGACTTCCATGTGTTTATGCAACGCCTACTTCCTGTGGGTATTCGACACCTTTTGCTAGAAGATGTAGTGAAACCAATCATGTTGTTGTCCAGATTTTTTTCCCAACTGACGGCAAAAACATTGCGAAAGACATACATTAATCAGTTGCGCATGCAATTGTCCAAGTCCTATGCAAGTTCGAGATGATATTCCCTCTAGCTTTCTTCACAAGTATGATCCACGTGATGGTTCACTTGCTAGAAGAGGCATTGCTCGCTGATCCTGTCAAGTATCGCTGGATGTATCCAATAGAAAGGTATATAATCCTCATCATTTGTTTATGCATCCTTATCCCACGCTTGCTAATTTGTATCATTTCGTTTTATTTTGGCAGGCTTCTCAGAGAGCTGAAAAAAACTGAACGCAACAGGGCGAAGCCCGAAAGATTAATTATAGAGGCTTGGGTTCAATATGAGTCGCTTACTTTATGTGAAATGTATTTAAAAGATGTGGACACGGCTTTCAATCGTCCCCAGCGCAATAATGACGAAGGTCTGAGAAATGAGAAACTTTCTGTTTTTGCCCAAAGCGCACGACCCTTTGGAGATCCTGTACGAGGGGAGTCGTTTTCCAGAAATGACATGGAGGTAGCGCATTGGTTTGTACTTAAAAATTGTGATGAGATAATGGCATACTTAGATGAGCATGAAGAGATAATGAAGCGAGAACATCCATCACATTTGTATGCCAAGAATCCACAATGGTTTTTGGAATATGTAAGTTATAAGTGTTTTGTATTTGATATATATATATATATATTGTATTATTTAATGTTATCAAACTAACATGTGAATGTTTTTGCATAATATTAGGTGAATAAGTTGAAATCATCTAATTCACCCTCTTACAGTGAAGAGTTATATAACTTGGCGTTCGGCCCGATTCACGCTGAATTATTCTTAGGTTGCTATGTTAACGGCGTCAAGTTTTTGGGGACTGCACAGATGAAAATTTGTGTACGCAAAACAGTGGTGTCCATGTCCCAGGTGGAGGTGAAAGTACGGAAATTGATTTCTATGGCAAACTCACAACTATCATGCAATTGCTTTACAAAGACCGATACCAAGTAAGCATGTTTAAGTGTCGACGGTTTGATACAAACCCAAATAGGCATGGAAGTGTTAAAGTAGACCATGGCTTACTATCAGTGAACATTAACAAAAATTGATATGATGATGACCCTTACATTTTGGCAAACATGGCAAGACAGATTGTGTATCTAGATGACCCTAAAGCTGGAAGCGGTTAGAAAGTTGCTCAGCAGATGGATCATAGGAACGTGTATGCTATACCAGAACTAAACCCAACAGACAACGACATCGACAACATCACTGACCAACAATTGGAATCTTCCATGGAAAATGATGCAGAAACACTTCCAGATACAAACGTTATACAAGAACCGTTTCACCTTCAAGGAGTGTCTTCAATCGAAATACCAATTTAGTCAATTACAATTGACCTCGGTGATCTTTCGCGATACGAAGTTCCAGTGGGCCCGAACAACGAAAGTGATGAGGAGGAGGATTGGGAGACCGAAAGGGATGATAGCGAGGATAACGAAGGTTGTTATAGTTCAGATAATGAATAATGCAATTTATTAGCCACTACCCATGTAAAACATAGTAAATGAAATTTTTTGTAATTTAATTATGGTAGTGTAAATATGGCAATGACAAATTAAAATCAAGTTGCACACAAAATTTGCAATCACAAATTAAATTACAACATATAATATATAAATATAAATTTAGATATATACCTAAATTTGAAAACAGATTTGAATCTGTCTATTTGATTTTCAGTGGTCTTTATGAATACAAGAATTAAGGTTTTCTCTTTTTTGTGTTTAAAATCTTCAAATTGAATGAATAAAAAAAATTGAAAAAAAAAAAATCAAGATCCGGGCCCTTAGGTCTCACAACCCCGTCTTATTTAACAATTTAATCAAGCATTAAACTATTATACAAACTATAATGTGTAAATTAAGTCTCACAACCGAGAATAAAATAATAATTCAAATTTAAAATATAAACATTTAACTTTTCAATTGTACCAAAATCTTTGAATTGTTTTCGTAACTCATATGAAACTTAAGTTCATTAAGGTAACATGTGTAATTTTTATAATAATTATTTAAAATAATGAAAATAAAAAAATTAACTTAAAAAAAAAACATCGCTAGAGGTTTGCACGACATAATGAGAACATCCACATCGCGCAAGTTGTCCTAATATACTAGAAATCGTGATATTTAATTTATAGTTTAAAGCTTGCGCGATGAATATTTTCGTCGTGTGAGAAAGCGAATGGTTTGCGCGACGTCACTGCAGTTTGTACGTCGCGCAAGGTGTGCGAAAAAGACATACTTCGTCGTACAACACTTCTTCGCGCAACGAAGTTAACATTTACGTCACGCAAGTTACGATAATTTCCCAGTGAAAATACAACCTTGCGCGACGAAGTATTCGTATCGTCGCGCAACACTTCTTTACTCTACGAAATTATAGATATTCGTCGTGCAAAACATATTTATAAATCACAATTTCATAAATAAAGTGTTGACCCTATTTGTGATTTAACCCACAATTCATCAGCATTCCAAGAGGCGTTTTTAAAATAAAAATAAAATTGGTATATTAGAATAATAATAAGTGACATTCGAATATATTTAAAAAACGGATATAAAATTTAAATTTAAAATATAAGTTTAATATAATTGTCTAGATAAAGGTGGACTCAATTAACTTGGATTAGGTTCAAGTTACATGAGTATTCAAGCGTAATCGAGTCGATGAGGTTTCTGCGATGTGAGAGAATGGGTTTGATTGAAGCAGTGGAGGTTGTAGTGGTTCAAATCAATGGTGGTTACTCTTGGGTTCAAGTGGGTTGAGTGAGGCTACGTGTTCAAGGAAGAGAATCCTTTGAGATGAGATGAGATCATGTGAATGAGATTGGCATCTGAAAATAACTACAAAAGTATTAACCCTTCGTTTTATAACTTGAACTCAAGATCACTTTTATTATTGGTAGTTGATTTGTTAGTTAAAGTTTGATCATTGTGATTTTCTTTGTACAAAGGTGTTTATTATTTTAATAGAGTATTTTTCCTTGTATAACAAAAATTTAAAACATTCTTATGGTGTTTATTATTTTTTAATAGAGTATATTTTAAAAAAAAAAAACTTAGGGTTTATTTTTTTAAAAATAATATACTCTATTAAAAAATAATAAACACCATAAGAATTTATTAAAAAAATTTAAATTTAAATTTAAAATATTACTTTGCCAGAGGTTTGCGAGACACACAATGTCTTCTACGTCGTGCAAGGTTTATTAATTTAGGGTTTAGGGTTTGACACAATCTTGTGCGACGATAGAGTCTTTTTGTCGCGCAAAATGATCAGACCCTTCACTAAACACTAAACCCAAAAATTTCTGGCGGAATAACAACCTTATGCGACGGTTTTGTCCACTCGTCATGCAAAGTGACCAACATTTTGGCGAAATAAGCACTTTGCGCGAAGGTTTTTCTTATTCGTCGCGCAATGTAATGAAAATTTGGGCGGAAAACTACCTTGCGCGACGTCGTTATTCTTTTTCCGTCGCGCAAGGATTATTGAACATACCTTGCGCGACACATTATGTTCTTCGTCGCGCAAGATTCGTTAAATGTTCAGAAAAATCATGGCAGCCTCCTTTCTTCCTCACTTCCTCTCTATGCCCTAAACTGTCTCTCTCTCCGCCGTCACCTCAGCCCACTGCTCCGCCGAAAAAAGGACCGGGCCTCCACAACCTTTGAAGCGCAGACCTTCCCCCGCCGTCACCGTCGAGCCTGTCGTCCAAAATTGCTGGGTTTGATGATTCTTCGCCGACCTCATTCTCTCTCCTCCGCCACCAAATCCGACACCTGAGGTATGGTTTCTGGACTATTTTTCGTGCTCTAGCTGATGATTTGGTAGGATTTGGTTAATTGTTACAATAGGTTTCTGAAATTTAAATCCTAGGTTTTGGACAATTTTTGAATTTAAATTCTGGCGACTTCCGGCCATTTTCGGGGTAGGTCCGAGAACAAAAGTGGCTCCAATTGATGTTTTAAACCTAGGGTAGAAACCTTGGCCCTTCCTTTTTATAATTTTTCGGTGATTGTTATCGCTTTGGACACCCACGCGTTGCCGGTGCGAGCGGTGGTGCGTGGGAGACTGTGGCAGTGAGGCATTGGGTCTCAGTGCAATCCCTTATTTGTCACGAGCGCGTATGTGTGCTCGGATTTGAATTTGGTTACCGTTTAAGTCTCGAACGGATTTCGCCTATTATGCGATTTCCAAGTTTGTTATGTTCAGACCGTTGGATCGAACTCAAACTCACATATGTTGTACCTTGTATTTCTAGGTTCGTTTAGGATTCGACGGATCATAGATCAGAGTCTCAGATACTCTGAAATCACAAACCCTTGGTGAAGCTATGCGTTTAATTAATTAGTTAAAATTCTTAATGAAATTGTATGTGCTTACACTTATATATTCGTAAATTTGATTCATTTGTATGTGTATTAATAAAGTTGTGCAGATGTCAGACCTGATTAGACGGCGTTGGTTGGTGTCGACTGCACCGAGTTCGAGCCCGCTCAGCCGGCATCTCGCCATCTTTGCTCCAACACGATGGACCACGTGCGATTGGTCCCGGGGTCAGCGCTGTGTCATCAGCTTCATCTGGTGCAATCTGTTAGCGCTAAGCGGCACCGCCCGCCAGACCACCCACACCACATCGATCGACAGATCGGTGCCTCGTGGTCACAGGTATAGATTTCCTTCAACTCCAGTTCTTTTTTTTTATTGTGAATTTTATAGTCAAATTTGTTATTTATTTAACATTAATGTCATATTTCTTTGCAGCCAAGAAGAACACCCGAGGGCCGTGTCGGCTGAAGGGCGAAGGTCACCGGGTGACCAGCGATCGTCTCGACAAGATCGGATACGACAGCGCCATCGGGCTGCACCATCGGCGGAGTTACATAACTCATTGGCCCACGACATTGGCCACGTCGTTCGGTCCCATTGCCCGATGCAAGAGAAGTCTTGGAAGGTCATGCATGACGAGATCAAGATGGAGGTTCGCGGCCAGTTGTCGGTATCTATCATACCTTTTAATTATTTTTATTTCAAACTTTATATATTTCTATTACTTAATGTATGTAATTAATTTATTGCAGACGAACTACAACTTAGAGGACCTCGACGACGAATTGTTAGCGTACGTCAATAGACTCTTCGCTGAGAGGTACAAGCAGTGGAAGAGCGACTTGCCCCACCATTTTGAGGCATTTGATGATCCGCAAGTCGCTCTTTAGGAGAGTTGCCCAAAGGAGCTTGAGGGGCGGGAGGATAGTTGGGCATGGCTCTACGCTCATTTTCAGGCGTCTGATTATGTAGTATTTTTTTTAATAATATTTGTTTAATTATTGCATATTTTTACACTACTACAAAAAAGGAAAAACACGACGGGAATTCACCGTCGTGTATTCTGTTTTCAAATGGTCGTGGAATCCACCGACATCTTTTCATCACAAAACCACAACGGTGAATAATCGTTGTTGTTAAAACAAAACACGTCATCAAAAAATCAAAACCGACGTCTTTGTGCTGCAAAAAGACATAAAAAAACAGTCGAGGATGAGAATAGACGACCAACTCCAACAAAAAAACGTCGTTAAAAAGGAAACATATGACATATATTAACAGAACATGGCCGTTAAATAAATATTTAACGACAAATATAAATATGACGTCTTTACAATCATAATAGACGACGTTATTGACACCTACTACGTCACAACATTTCCAACAACCGTCGTAAAATAAATTTTCCACTTCGATTTTTCTATGAATTATGACGTGGAAATAGATGTCAGGGTCATTACTTACGACACATGTATTTACAGAGACAACGTTGAAATGAATAAACAACGTCGGTTCCAAATAAATGAGAGCCGTATTACAGAATTTATACGTCATATTTTGAAAATAAACGACGTGGAAAAAATGATGGGGTTATTAATTACGACACAGTAATATATAAGGACGACGTTGTCGTCTATATACAACGTCGGTACCATGAAAAATATCGTCGTCTTTAATAATTTATACGTCTTCATTAATAAAACTGACGTCGTCTAATTCATATATCTTAACGTCGACAAATTTAATGAACTTCAAATACCGTCGTAAAATAAATTTTCCACTTCGATTTTTCTAGGAATTCTGACGTGGAAATAGATGTCAGGGTCATTACTTACGACGCATGTATTTACAGAAACGACGTTGAAATGAGTAAACAACGTCGGTTCCAAATAAATGAGAGCCGTATTACAGAATTTATACGTCATATTTTGAAAATAAACGACGTGGAAAAAATGATGGGGTCATTAATTACGACACTGTAATTTATAAGGACGACGTTGTCGTCTATATACAACGTCGTTACCATGAAAAAGACCGTCGTGTTTAATAATTTATACGTCTTCATTAAAAAAATTAACGTCGTTTATTTCATATATCTTAACGTCGACAAATTTAATGGACTTCAAATACCGTCGTGAATTCATCCTTTTCCACTTCGTTTATGAAAGAACATACGACGTGGTAAATTCATGATGACGTCGTCTTTTGTAACGTTCAGGTTAAAATTCTCGTCTTTTAGACGTCGGTATTATGGGATTGGAGTCGTGTTATTTTGAATTACATGGCGGTTCTTTATGCTTGTCCGACGTGTTATCCTGAATAACTGTTTCAAAATAGCGTCGTGGTTCTTCATTGTTACATTGCTTTAAGACGTCTGTAAATATATTGAGGTCATTGAATGCTCCAAAACGTCGTTATTTATTAGAACAGACGTTTGTTTTTCACATTTTTATCAAAACCGTTGTGTTTGTAATCTGCAACCAGTAATTTTTCTACTGATTGTTTTGTGGCCAAAACCTGTAATGAAAGTGAAGAAATCACATTACAATATATTACAAAATTAATGTCATACACTGCCAATTACATAAAGCATCATTCAACCCATATATCTTCACACCCATCTCGAATATTTTCACTCCCTAGCTCAACCACCACTTCATCAAATGTGTCAACATTTGGCATCCCTCTAGTAAATGGCTCACACTCAATTCTCACATCACCTAAGACATCATCACCAATAACATCATTATATTCTCTATTAGGCATTGATAACATCATTATAATAGTTGTTTGACTTGAGAAGCCAAAACAAATTGGTCATTCCTATGTCCAATTTTACTCAAATCTACAAGGGTAAATCCACGTTCGTCCACTACAAGACCAGAAGTATTATCAATCCAATCACACCTAAATACTGGGATTATAAACTTTTGGTAGTCAAGGTCTCAAATTTCTTGAATTACACCATAGAAACCCATATTTGAGAGAATTAGGTTTTTATCCTTGGCACTAGCAACTTGCATAGTATGTGCAAGTAAATAAACTCTACTATTTTGAGTTGTGCACATCATCTTGTGCCTTGATGTTGAATTTAATACCTTTAATGAGATAGCTCCTATATAATGGCACTGCCATATTTGGACCAGTGCTAGCCACCTTAAATTTTCTGATACGCCATGATTGTCTTCCTCATTAAGTTCACTTTGAACCTGCAAATTAATCATAACTTAATTCAATCTAACATAGAAAGAAGAAAATTAAAAGTCCAATATGTTATTCAATAACATATACCTTGAAGCGTAGCCATTGAATGAAAGTGCTATTGTGCTTATCCTGCAGCCACTTTGTTCTCTTTCTAAATTTTGGATAAGCGGTCTTAATGTGGATCATATGCTGCCTACATGACACACAAAATTCAAGTATTACGGTCCCAAACATATAAGATAAACATAAGAAATAATTTAAAATGGAAACTTAAAGAATAACTCATACGTACTCGATATAAGGTAGGACTTCCTCCGTATTCTCCAAGACATATAGATGTGCTTGGTTCAATAGGTCCCGATCAACTACGCTCACTGTGCAACCTGATAATGGCTTTGAAACTCCCATCGTTTGGCTTGAAGGCACTCCAACTGTACTAACATCGGATAAATGCTCGGTACAAAACTCTACAGCTTCTTCAAGCTATATACCGCTCAGCAATGCAACCTTCGGGACGAGTACGATTCTGAACATACCCCTTTAGCACTTTCATATATCTTTCAAAGCGGATACATCCATCTAAAATATACTGGCCCATATAGGACGAACTTCTCTGACAAGATGTACTACTAGATGAACCATGATATCAAAGAATGAAGGGAAAGTACTTCTCAAGCAAACACAAAGTAACTACTACATCTTCTTCCAACTTATCTAGCTTGGAAACATCAACAGTCTTTGCACATATAGCATTGAAGAAGAAGCACAAACGAGTTATTGCATACCTTGCAGGCTTCTCCAAAAGCAGAACGCAATTGCCACAGGGAACAATTGTTGCATTAAGGTATGACAATCATGTGATTTAAGGCCAAGAAGTCTTGAATCTTGTAAAGATACAAGATTTTTATATTTGAAGAATAACCTTCGAGGACCTTCATATCATAGAAAGAATTGCAAACCTCTCTCTTCTCTGCTCTTGACAAATTCCAAGGCTCGGGAGGCAAACGAGTACGTCTTTCTCCATACTCGGGTTGCAAATCAGTTTTGACCCCCATATTCAATAAATCTAATCGAGCAGCAATCCCATCTTTATTTTTTCCAGGGATCTCAGCAATGTACCAATGATACTATCGCAAATATTCTTCTCAATGTGCATAACATCTAGGACATGCCTCACAGGAAGGTATTTCCAATACTCGAGATCAAAGAATATTGATTTCTTCTTCCAACAAACTCTGTCACCATCTTCAACCACATGCAGTACTTCTTCTCGGTTAATGGCTCAGGAGGCGTGCCATATTCAGTTTCCCATTAAAAGCTGCACGTTGCCTCCTATATGGATGATTGATTGGTAACCATTTTCTATGCCCAATGTAACAAATTTTGTGGCCATTTTTCAACCTGTGACTAGGTGTATCATCGCCGCATATTGGACAAGCTTTATATCCTTTAACAACACAACAGATAAGTTTCCATAGGCGGGGAAATCATTAATTGTCCACATTAATGCAGCTCTGAGAGTAAAGTATTCTCCATTATGTGCATCATACACTCCTCCAATCCCATCCCACAAAGATGTTAAATCATCAATCAAAGGCTCCAAGTAGACATCTATATCATTTCCGGGCTGTTTAGGACCGGAAATCAATAAGGTCAACATCATGAACTTTCGTTTCATGCACAGCCATGGAGGGAGATTATATGTAACTAAGATAACTGGCCAGCAACTATATCTGCTACTTAGAGAACTGTGGGGATTGAATCCATCAGATGAAAGAGCCAATCTCAAGTTTCTCGGCTCATTACCAAACTCGGGCCATTTATCATCAAGAAGTTTCCAAGACGGGAATCCGCGGATGAGACATATAACCGTCAATTGATTTTCTAGCAGCATGCCAAGTCAAACTCTTAGCGGTCTCATGTGATCGAAACATCCTTTTAAACCTTGGAATTGGAGGAAAATACCACACCACCTTCGCTGGCACACCCTCTTTAAGATTGAATCTTTGCCTTCCTTCCTCCTTGAGATACCACAAGTAGGACAATGAGTTAAATCCTCATACTCCTTCCTATACAAGATGCAATCATTGGGGCATGCGTGCATTTTCTCATAACTCAGCCCCAATGCACACAAAGTCTTTTTGCCTCATACATAGAGGCCGGTATTGTATTTCCTTCTGGAAGCAAATCGCCTTGAAGTATCAATAATTCTGTAAAACAGACATCACTCATCCCATGTTTTGCCTTCAAATTATACAACTTCACTAATGCCGATAACTTCGTGTACTTTTTACAACCAGGTACAATGGTTGATCTCCATCCCCAATCACATTGGCAAACTCATAAGGATCAGATCCAAAATCACCAAAATCATTATCATCCATCTCTATTTCTTCGGACACAAAACTGTACCTACTATGGTCATCATCTTCTTCAACATTTCTACTAGCATTAGTAGTTGCTTCCCAAGGTTCTCCGTGAAATGTCCAATTCTTATAGCTTTGGTCAACTCCATTAAAGTATAAGTGATCCCTTATAATTCCAACCCCAAACAATTTCAAATTAACACATTTAACACATGGACAACGGATATGTGTTGTAGTTAGAAGATTTTCTACAGAAAAGTTCAAAAATGCTTCCACCCCTAACTCATATGCCTTCGATCTTCTATCCGAGTGCATCCATGACTTATCCATCTCCGACACTATACCCTATTATATATAATAAAGTGAAAAGACAAGCAATGACCATCACTATAGCAGATTATATAAAGTCTAATAGCAAGTAATATACAACAGAGACGACGGTTTTTAAACAAAAACAGACGTATTTGACATATATAGACGACGGATTTTCAACAAACGTCGTCTAATTATAACCACGACGGTAGTTAAATAACACCGTCGTGTATAAGTAATAAAAACGACGGTTAAAAGTAAAAACCGTCGTCGTATGCCTAAAACGCGTCGATATCCAGTTTATTTTCAAGATCCCAAAACCCTATTAAGAACAACATATACATGAAACCAAGCATGAAACCAACATATACATTAAACCAACATATACTGAGCATGAAAACAATAAATCCATTCCCAATTCAACATAACAGAGAGTGATTAAAAGATCCGACAAAATGAAATCCATTCCCTATTCAACATAACAGAGAGTGATCAAGAAAACATTAAACAGAAAATCCATGAACCCATACCTCCAACAACATTATTAACAGATCGCAAAACATATACCTAAAACCCTTTAACAAAACAACGTAATATCATTCAATGAATTTACAAGGGGAAGAGAGGGTTTGTACTTACAGGTTGGCAGAGCTCACAGATTATGACCAAATTGGACTTGACACAGCCTGGAGAGCCCAACTTTGAATTAGAGATGAAGTGAGAGAGCGAAATGTTATGTTGCGCGAAATCTGAAAATTTTAGGGTTCAGGGTTAGAAGTATAAAACTAAGAGCCAAATCTGAAAATTTTAGGTCCCGCGAATATTTTAAGAAAGCGCGCTCTTTAAAACATCGACCGAAAAAACAAACGTCGTTAAAATTTCACATTAAACATGACGCTTATTACATTAAGGACGTCGTGGTAAAACTATGTACGACTCAAAATCAAACAGAAGTCGTCAAAACTATGAAAAACCACGTCGGGGTTAAGTAATTAACGACGTCGTAAATAACAATAAACGACACACGTGTAAACAGAACGTCGTTTAAAAGAGAAACCATGGCGGATTTTTCACCATACAACGTAAAGTCAATATTCCACGACTCAATCACCGTCGTTAAAAGTAATACCCTAAACTTTAAAACCATAAATTATATATTTGTAAAATTTAATTTTATAAAATTGTTTATGGTTTTACAGCCTAATATATAACAAACATAAACCCTAAACCCCAAAAATTATACTTTAACCTAAACCTAATAAATAACAACCCTAAACCCCAAACCCTAAACCCTAAACCATCAAACTATATAAGTGATGTTATGACTCATCAAAACTATTTTATTTTGGTTGGTCATTTTAAACTTTTATTACTCAAACTGCATTTTTTTGGGGTTTAGGGGAAAGAAAATATATCAATGACTTCATAGGAGTTGAAGTTGAATTTTTTGGATTTATTTTAAATTTATTTTTAAAATTTTGAATTAAAAATAATAAAATATTCTTATATCAACAACAAACCACGGCGGGGTTAAGTAACTAACGATGTTGTAAACGATAATAAACAACTCACGTGTAAAAAAACGTCGTTTAAAAGAGAAACCATGTCGGATTTTTCACTATCCGACGTAAACTCAATATTCCACGACTCAATCACCGTCGTTAAAAGTAATACCCTAAACTTTAAAACCATAAATTATATATTTGTAAAATTTAATTTTATAAAATTATTTATGGTTTTACAGCCTAATATATAACAAACATAAACCTTAAACCCCAAAAATTATACTTTAACCCTAAACCCTAATAAATAACAACCCTAAACCCCAAACCCTAAACCCTAAACCATCAAACTATATAAGTGATGTTATGACTCATCAAAACTATTTTATTTTGGTTAGTCATTTTAAACTTTTATTACTCAAACTGTATTTTTTTGGGGTTTAGGGGAAAGAAAATATATCAATGACTTCATAGGAGTTGAAGTTGAATTTTTTGGATTTATTTTAAATTTATTTTTAAAATTTTGAATTAAAAATAATAAAATATTCTTATATCAACAACAAACCACTGCGGGGTTAAGTAACTAACGACGTTGTAAACGATATTAAACGACTCACGTGTAAAAAAACGTCGTTTAAAAGAGAAACCATGTCGGATTTTTCACTATACGACGTAAACTCGATATTCCACGACTCAATCACCGTCTTTAAAAGTAATACCCTAAACTTTAAAACCATAAATTATATATTTGTAAAATTTAATTTTATAAAATTATTTATGGTTTTACAGCCTAATATATAACAAACATAAACCCTAAACCCCAAAATTATACTTTAACCTAAACCCTAATAAATAACAACCCTAAACCCCAAACCCTAAACCCTAAACCCTAAACCATCAAACTATATAAGTGATGTTATGACTCATCAAAACTATTTTATTTTGGTTGGTCATTTTAAACTTTTATTACTCAAACTGCATTTTTTTGGGGTTTAGGGGAAACAAAATATATCAATGACTTCATAGGAGTTGAAGTTGAATTTTTTGGATTTATTTTAAATTTATTTTTAAAATTTTGAATTAAAAATAATAAAATATTCTTATATTAACAACAAACCACGGCGGGTGTTTCACTATCCGACATAAAATACATATTGCACGACTGAATCACCGTCGTTAAAAAGTATTAACCTAAACCCTAAACTCTAAATTATATAATAAACGACTTACTTGTTCAAAGGACGTCGTTTAAAAGCGAAACTCATGGCGAAATTTTCACTAAAACGACGTCCTCATGTACGTACAAACGGTATAACACGTCTAAATATCATTTTACGTCGGTTTTTTACATAATTATGTGGTTGAAAAGTTATTACACGTCGGTTACGCAAGTTGATTTTTCTTTTATATTATGAAAACCTCAACAAATTTTCAGGGAAAAAAGGATGTATATTATAGACAAAATTTGTACATTATATATTATAGACAAAATTAGTACATATAAAAATATCATGTGTTCCAAAAATCCTCTATTCCATATGAAGGCAAACAAACTCTGCCCATTTTTTCCTGACTTCATCAATGGCTGCTTGGGGGTATGGCGCTTGATCTTTTCCCTTGGTAAACTGCAATCCATAAACAATGATTATTAAGCTTTAAAAAATAAAAAGAAATTCAGTCACAGACGATACTTTTTTCATAACCGACGTAGTCTATCGATTCAACGACGGTAATTTTAAAGGACCGTCGTTGATAATACAAAAAACCACATAAAATGTTTCTGAAACTTTTCTTCTTACCTTCTTCTCAAACTCCAATGAAGGATCCATGATGATGTCCCTCATGAAGCGCATCACATAATACCCGCATTCTTTGGGTTGCTTTGGTGTGCCTAGCAGAGTTTTCCAAATTGGTGCTTTACGGCCTGGTCTGCCTATGTGGGAATTATAAATTTTTAAAGCACTGTTCACGATGTTTTTGCCCTCCTCATCAACCACACGATTTCCAGGCAGAGGATCCAGAAAATAGACGGTTTCCCTCTTTGCTCTCACAATCAGCAAGACCCAATGACGGCTGCACAAAATTAAAATAAAAAACGACGGTTAATATAAGAAGTCAGCACAAGAAAACAAACGACGGTTATTTATAAAAACCGACGTATTATATAGTTTCACACGACGTAATAACGTAATCATCGACGTCATTATAAATTTATCACGACGGTAATTAACTACCGACGTGGTTAGTTGTTTCAAACGACCCAATAAATAAATAACCGACGTGGTTAGATGTTTCAAACGACACAAAATTAGTTAAACAGTTTTATAAGTGGTCAGTTAGTGAAAATCATACAAACAAAATCCTTTTAAGGAGACTAACCCTGGATTGTAAGGCATCATCAAAATCTGTTCACATCATTTTCTGAAGTCACGGCTACAATTCGTGATCTGTCAGTTAGTGACCCAGCGTTGGCACTAACTTGAGCAGGGTCGATAAAGCCAACCATGCTGCACATATTTGCTTCTCTCAAACGATCATATAAGCCCCTGAATATATAAAACAAACGACGGTTATTTATAAACAAACGACGTATTATACAATTTCACACGACGAATTGAAATAGAAACAGACGTTATAACTAATTTATCACGACGGTAAAAAAAGAACGACGTGGTTAGTGGTTTAAAACGACGCAATAATTAAACGACCGACGTCTTTTGCTATAATGTTTGATATTTGATAAGGACAAACCTCATATATACTGCAACCACAGTAGCCCCAATTTCTTCCATGCATGCAAATTGTGTAATATCTTCATGCAAGACGAAGGTACTGCGCTCTGCACCAAACACCTCTTTCTCAATTGTGAAGGTCATGATCTTCTCCTGAGGCTTTAGTGTCGTTTCCACATAACGACAAAGTGACTATAAGGAAGATGGCACCTCCACATTTGAATAATCAACTACTTCATTACCCTGTTTAAAGAAATAAAGCAAAATAAAATGACATGGTAATTCAATAAAAACGACGGTTTAAATTAAAAAACGTCGTCTGATAATAATTTAAACGACGGTAATAAAAAACCGTCGTTTTAAATAATTTATTACGTCATAGGAAATAAATTCCGACGTCTAATTTGAAAACAAACGACGGTTTAAAGAAAAATATCGACGTCTGAAATGTGAAAAACAAATAAAAAAGGGAAAGTTATGAGAATATACCTCTTCGTCATGCTTTTCTTCATCTTGTTTTTCTTCTTTCTTCTCTTCATCATTTTTGTCTTCCTTTTTGCCTTCATCTTTTTTCTCTTTTTTTTCTTCCTTCTTCCCTTCATCTTTTTCTTCTCCCTTCTTCTCTTCATCTTTTTTTTCTTCTTTCTTCTCTTCATCTTGATTTTCTAAAGCCCCAGATTTCTGTTTTAAGTAATAAAGAAATATATATATAAGACAGATTGTACAGAAAGTAAAAAAATTAAATCAAAACGTCGTGGTAAGGCATAACATAAGACGGTATGTAAGAATTATGGACGTCTTAAAATTATTAAACGATGGTAAATAATAAACGTCGTGGTAATTGTCTATTACGTCGGTAAGGACTAAAATCGTGGTCTAAAAACCACAAAGTACAACGTCTAATGGCGTGTAAAACAAGTAAACTAAATACGACGTGGTATTTAAATAAAAACGACGGTTTATTTATAAAATCGTCGTGGTATGGTTTTAAAACGACAGGTTTCTTCATAATAACGACGTTTTGATTATGCAGGGAATATTACAGATAAACGTTCTACATCAGGTTACTTCACATTTGTTGGTGGCAACCTAGTTACGTGGCGTAGGAAGAAGCAAAAGCGTTGTGTCTCAGTCCTCCGCATGAGTCTGAGGAGGGATTGCCCAAGGGGTTTGTCAAATACTGTGGTTGAGGTGGTTACTTGCTGAAATTGGGTTTAGACCGAATCTTTGCTACAAAGCTCCACTGTGATAATCAGTCTGCATTTGAAATTGCTAACAATCCGGTGCAACATGATCGAACTAAACATATAGAAGTTGATCGGCATTTCATTAAGGAGAAGTTAGAGCATAAGTTAATTTCTATACCTTTTGTGCCTTCTTCAGAGCAGCTTGCAGATATGTTGACCCATGCCGTGTCAAAGTGCCCATTTGAAGACTCACTTGACAAGTTGGGCATTACCGATATCTATCCACCAACTTGAGAGGGAGTGTTGGCGTGAGTCAACGTTCCTATTAGGAATAGAATTTGTTCCTATTAGGAATAGAATTTGTTCCTATTAGGAATAGAATTTATATTTTATTGTAATTATCTAATTTGAGTAGAATTAGGAGATTTTGTACATATTTCTTATTTGTAACCACTCTGTATGTAGTATATATATTCCTCCTTGAGAGAATAATATATATATCAGTTTTGAACTCTAATTATTTTGAGTGTATTTGTATGAGATATTTCTTAGAATGAACAAGAATTATTTGTAGAGATTTGTAACTTTCTTGTTTTGTTACCACGCGCGTAATATTAGTAGCAGCCGTCACCACCATTTCAATTTGGATCTACAAATTGTTTTATGTCCCATCATGTGAAAGAAACATGAACACCAATAAGAAAAACGAAAATTTTCCACCCACATAAAATACCTTTTGAGTCTTGACTATACTAATCCAAGTTGATTATCAGGACTTTTTTATTTATTATTTCTTCTTTTTTATCATTACCTCTTATACAAGATGGGTCTCCAAATGAAGCTGAATACCTGCACAAGGAGATGGCAATACTGGTTCCTTTAGAAAAGTTTTTGAAAGTTGGCGGAACAATAGGAAATGTGAATTTGAAGATGATAATAATTCTCAACAAAATTGCAATAATCAAATACAATAACAAATTTACATGAAATTAATGTAAATCAACAAGCACAAATGTTGTGGTTTCGACCCCTCCTTGGTTGATGAACATGAACACCACCTCCACCTTCTTCGTTGTAAGCATCGTGAATCCCAACATTCGTGCTTTCAATTGCGAAGAAATCATTCTCATTAATGTTGAAGGTCTCGTTGCTTTAATCAGTATTTTCTGCGTCATTATTTTCGTTTTGCTGGAGTTCTTTCTCCTTGGGGCTCTTGTCCAGAAAGCGTTGTAGGGCGATCAGGAAAGCGGTTTCTTACCCTCTTTTGGGTGCTCTAGTTCAGTTGTTCAGCTTCATATCAAGGTCGAGACCCATCTTATGTATATGCAAAGAGAAAAATGGAAAGATCTTCAAATAAGTAGAGACAAATACTCCAAAATCAGTTGGAAGACAATCTTTTAATAACTGGAATTCACTATTGTAAACTAATTACATAAATTCCTTAACCCCTGTACACACATAGAATCACATCAAGGAAAAGATCTTGAATCAACTAAAATATTAATCATAATATATAGTACTTAACTGCCATTTGATGAAAGCTCAAAAGAAAAGTCTTCTATTCTCTGTAGAGTTCTTATGTTCAATTAGCAATAGGAACTAGATAATTTTTTAAGGTGTGTTTATAAGAGAGCATGTGACCTCCTCGTTTAGTTAATAATTTCAAGTTGATTATCAGGACTTTTTTATTTATTATTTCCTTTTTTATTTTTATCATTACCATATTATCCTCATTTAGTTAATAATTTCAATTCTTAATGTTTGTATTAACCAATGACATTTTCTAGTATTTTGAATATTTTACTATTCTCTACTTTTTACTTTATTTATATAGATAAAAATATTTTCTATACTTATGATATGTATTAAAATAAAAATTCATTATTAAACTATTGTAAGGCTACATG
This sequence comes from Prunus mume, assembly GCF_029339155.1. Classification (NCBI taxonomy): domain Eukaryota; kingdom Viridiplantae; phylum Streptophyta; class Magnoliopsida; order Rosales; family Rosaceae; genus Prunus; species Prunus mume. The sequence goes on from NC_142699.1 coordinate 42,430,609, forward strand.
GGGGAGGTGGTCTGCTACAACAAGATAAGAGTGGGTGAGGTGGTCGGTCGGCTAGTAAAATATGAGGGGGTGAGGAAGGTGGTACGAAGATGAGAGAGTGGGTGAGGGTGGGTCAGGTATTGCTACCCTATCATGATTCATTTATGGTTTTAAAATATACAAATTCTACGATTTGAGGAATTTAAAACTTCAGCGATGGTGATGCTCAGAAGAACTTTATTATTTATTATTATTTCCTTTTTCATTGACAATAAAAAAATTATGTAAAAATATTTTATGTAGCTACGATATGTATTAAAATAAAAATTCATTATAATACAAGTGTGAAACCCTAGTAGGGTTATACAAGAAAATAAATAAAATTCTAATTACACAAAATTTGTACAAAAGAGAAAAAAAAGATAAAATCCAAATATAATAAAAAATAAATATCCTAAACGAATTTTTTGAACATGGTGATGATCACCGTAAAGTTCATTTTAGTGTTCGAAAATACATAATACGGTGGGTTAATGTTCATAAAACTTCATTTTTCACGAAAATCTGATGAACAAACTCTGCTTCTTCAATTTCCAATTTTTATGGTTCGCTGGCTTCTGCTTTTTTATTCATATATAATCCAAAAATCTGATGGCTTATTCTTCTGCTTCATAGAGCCTACTGTGCCTGTGCCTTGGTGAGAAATCGTTATTAAATATTTATGCATTTTGTTATATATATCTTCCATATTTCCAAATTCATATTTCATCCGTAAAATAATGCCACTGTTGCTGAATTTGAGAAGGGAGGAGAGGCCCTAGCTAGCTACAGACCTCAGTGAGTCGTCAGTTCTGCTTCGTCTTCATCAGTACTGGATGCGAGTCAGTTTCTCCACCGGAGTCGACTAGTTTTTCTTTCCCGTGGCCTTTGTAGATGTGGGTGTTGCCAAACTCGAAAATTCCTACTCTCCCCGATTTTTTCCCCGTAATATTATTCCGAACGATGCTGAAAGTCATTGCCTCTTCCGCCCTTGTCTTTTTTCTAGGGTTGGAGAGTTTTGGTGCTCACTGATGGGAATTTCGAGTTGTTGCTGTTTTGTTGGTCAGTGTTCGCCTTAGAAGAATACTCAGAACCTTGTTTCTGATCACCAAGCGGAGGCTTCAGATATAGCCAGCCGGTGGACATTTTCACTGCTTGGTATCCTTGTCTGATTTGAAATTTATCTATATATATATGAAGGCGGAAAGCCTCAAAAGCCCCAGAATACCCTTGGTAACATAAAATACTAAATCGCATGATTTTAATAAAAATTGTAAAACAAAAATTAATAAAAGAAAAATAAAAACCGGCAGAATTTATTAATTTTTGCAAACACGTCCTGGAGAAACCTTGGGTGGTTCCTTCAAGTGTGGCTCATTCAATTATTGGTGAAAACATTACAGGAAGTGATGACAGAAGAATGGACAAGCCTAGATCTTTGCTGCATCAGCTCTTATTTTTGTCCATCGAACACACACCATTAACCTTAAGGCTAAAATTAAAAATTAAAAATTAAAGCATGGAAGAACAGACTACGTTTTTCTTTTTATTGATCATGTCCTTCTTCAATTGGTTTATGCTAACTTCGATTCAGCTTCTTTTTCTCCCAAACTACAGGATCCAACACTTCCAGCCAGGTGTGGTGTTCCCAAAGTTGTGAAACCCAACATTACTGGCTCGTCCACGTGCAGTAATTGTATTGCCACGAATGTCGAGACCACCATCTTGGCCTTCCCCTTCAACTTGTACATTACCAAAGTTTGACGCTCCAACATTCTGAGCGTTCTGGTCTGCCACAATATTATTGTCACGAATCCTGATGCCGCCGCCTCCTTCCTGATCTTGCCTATTCACTTGAGCGCTTTCTCTCGGAACAAGCGTTCTACCACGACCAGGAAAGGATCTACCGTCTCCCGAGGGTTCTTGTTGGTTCAATATTACTTCAGTTCGAGAACCTTGGGCATAAATTTCATAAGTGGACAACTTAATATTTGAAACTGATTACATAAATTCCTTAGCCATACGGACATAGAATCACATTCACATCAAGGAGAAGATATCTTGAATCAAATAAAAATATTAATTATAATAATACATACCTGCCATTGATGAAAGCTCAACCAAAGTCTTCTATTCTTGTGCTCGATAGATAGCTAGCGCGTTGTATATATAATATTATGAAAAGGTTTAGTGTCAATTGAGAGCATGGACCACCTCTTGAAAATGGAATAAGTTACTATTATATATGTGGATTTATTTATTACTCTTTGTTATATCTGCAGTATTCCTATTGATCAACTTGGAAAAGTCTTCCCAGCAAAAAATAAAAAATGGAAAAGTCGTGTGAAAAAAGGACTTTGTTTGTGTGGAGAGAAAGACTATTATCAAAGAAACCCTAGCTTCCTCTCTTCCAAAAATTATTCCTACAGCTGTTTTCACTTTGAGGGGGAGGAAGTCACTGTCCTTCCTCTCCACTCCCATTTTCTCTTCCTCCCTTCTCATCTTTCCCTATTTTTAGAGACATAAAGTTTCCCTTATTTATCTTTGCTTTGTTATAATTTTCCTCTAACCATCACATGCTGCTTCGTCTTGACGTCAGATCTCCAACATTATCCTTTTTGCATTTTCTTTATGTTTGGAATAAGTCGCAGAGACTCTTTGGGTTCTCTGTATAGTTTTCACCTCTCATTTTGTGAGAGCTTTCCACATTTTATTTTTCCTTTGATCTATACATATTGGCCGTCTCCACGTTTTATCCTGTCTTCACATCACATGTCGCTACGAGCCTAGTGACAATCCTTATGTGCTTTGTCATTTGGTGCTCTACAGATAGATAATGGAGGGTTATTATTTAATTAAGGTCATTTTTTATTATTATGATTATAAATTGGGACCTCTTTTATTCTTAGAAAAAGAAATACTACTAAACCTTAAGGGCATAATTACTATAGTCAGAGTGAGAATGAATCCAATGAATATGTATTGGAACGAGTCATTTCCATTAAAATAATGGCATGTTTACGTATCAGTAATGGGTATGGAAGGAAAGGGAATGATTTCCATTCTTGACTTCCCCTGCGTTTACTTGCAATCAGGAATGAAAAAATAAGTGGGCCTTACCTCAAAATCCGTAATCACGTCCCATCAAAACTAGGTATTAGATAAACTAAGGGGAGGTAGTCGATACGATTCTCATTCCTGTTTTCCCTTATTAACTTCCAAAAATACCTTTACCACTTTACCATAATTCCAAAACACCCCAAACCCTAAAAAAAATAAAAACTCAAGCCAAGAAGTTCAAAGACGCTCCAAGGTGTTATTGGAGTTTATTTTTTTGTTTGAAATTGGCTCTGGACAAAGGTGTTATCAAAATTATCATTGAATTGGGGTCTTGCTGTTGATCTTGTTTAACATATTGATTCCTCATGTTTACACCATCTTACTAGTTTGCTGCAGGATTAGTTTGGTCTCCTTAGCCAATTTGAGAATTATATATGTGTTGTGGTGAAAATGTGTGGGGCATTTAGTAATCAAATTAATTTGGATTCTGATTCATGAAAATTAGTAAACAATAACAATGAGAATCAACCCCATTCCTTTGTTAATTTCATATGTTTAGTAAACAGCTTAATGAGAATGATTCTTTTCATACCGGTTCAATACTTCATCGATTCCTAAATTCTCTAATTCCTTACTTTCTTCATTACTGCTACGTAAACATGCCCTAAACTGTTTACTAATTGTCAGGAATCATAGAGAAATTAAAACTGTATTCTCATTAAAATATATACGTTATCATGCATTGAAATGAAGAACGTATATTTTATTTTATTTTTTCAAAAACCTACTAATACAACTTTTTCAAATGGAAAAAACAAGAGATATTTAGTCATATACCCATTCTTAGCACTAAAACTATAAATAAACCCTACACCATTTTATTTCTATAAAAACAAAAAAAAAAACCTAAAAAATGACAACTGGCCCTATTGAATTTAATTTTGATTATTAAATTACTTTGATGCCCTATTGAGTGTTTTGAGCTTTTTTATGAGGTTTTGGGATTGAGTTTGTTTTAAGAAATCAATGGCAGTTTTGTAGTTTAAAAGAAGTTAAAAGCCTTTTTGTTATGTTGTAAATGAGATTTTGGTGTATTTCTAAAGTCCATTTCATATAAGGTTTTTTTTTATAATTTGGGCTCCTATATTGGGTATAATAGTGAATCTCCCCAAAAACTATTTCACTGACAATAAAAATATTTTATGTAGTTATGATATGTATTAAAATAAAAATTCATTATAAATATGAACTATAATTGCCTGTGATCTGACACATTATATATTATACTTGCACTCCTACTGAGAATTGAGGGGCTCAAGCATCTTTGATGCTTTCCAGTTTGTTTAGCGTAATATTACAACAGCTTCCCCTCTTTTTAGCTGTAACGTTAGCAAAGATACTAGTGATATTAATTATTGGAGCAGTACAAAAGCTTGAAAATAGGCGTGATCTTAAAAACTTAGAACCCAGGTATTGCCATCGTATACATTTTTAATTTATGATTTTAAATACGAATTCTAAAATTTAAGGTATTCAAAACTTCAACAGCAATGGTGAGTAGAACAATACGGGTAAAATATTTTTTGATGTATTTCCATTCTCCAAAATGAGATATTTATAATAAAAATATGTAAATTCTAGTAGAGTTATATAAGAAAACAAATAAAATTCTAAGAAAAAAAAATCCTAATAAAATAGGCAATAAGTATCCTAATCAAACTAGGATCTCGCCAACATGGTGATGATCACCATCAAGTTTGTTTTAGTGTTCGAAAATACATAATACGGTCGGTTATAATACACCAACTTTTTTTTATTTTTTTTATTTTTTATAATTATAACAAGAGATTTGTTATATCTATTAATGTTCTTTAAACTTCATTTTTCACGACAATCTGACGAACGAACTCTGCTTCTTCATTTTCCATTTTTATGGTTCGTTGTTTTATTCTTCTGCTTCATAGAGCCTATTGTGCATGTGCCCTGTTGAGTAATCGTTATTAAATATTTATGCATTTTGTTATATCTACTTCGTTTTACGATTTGTGCGAGGATATTTTGCGCGACAAATAGAAATTCGTAGCACAGAAACACTTGCGCGATGTAAAAACTCATTCGTAGCTCAAACTATCGCGGATAGTAATTTTATATTTCAAAACTTGCGTGAAGAAAACTGTCATTTCGAAAGAACACTTAGCGGGACAATAAACGTTATTGTCGCATAAAGTTAGCAAGAAAAAACGCGAGGTTATTTTATTTGGCCGCAAACACTTGCGTGACGAAAATTATAGTCATGAAAGCACACTTTGCGCGACAATACACATTATTGTCGTTTAAAGTTAGCAAGAAAAATGCGCGGTTATTTTATTTGGCTGCAAACACTTGCGCGATGACAGCTATCGTAGTGAAAGAACACTTAGTGCGACAATACACGTTATCGTCGAGTAAAGTTAGCAAGAAAAACGCGAGGTTATTTTATTTAGCGCCAAACACTTGCACGACGACAACTATCATCGCAAAAGAACACTAAGAGCAACAATACACTTTATCGTCGTGTAGAAAAACGCGGGGTTATTTTATTTGGTGCCAAATACTTGAGCGACGAAAATGGTCTTTTGCAGAATGAAAGTCATATTTTGAGTGACGCAAGTTTGAGCGACGAATTCTTTTTCGTCGTGCAAAATCCTTCATCATATAATCTGGATTCAACCATTGCAGAGGCAAACTGCAAAGAAATTGTAGATTGCCTCTACCTCTGCTGGGAATTCGCTACATTCATGAGGTAAGTATTTTTTGTCGTTAGTTTAAAAGTATTAATGTAAATTTATACTAATGCCATTAATTTCGTTGTCTATAGGGATATTATGTGTGATTAGCGATTGGTGGAGAACGATTGAGAATGTATTTTCTTCATTTTATTTTTAAAAATATAAAATTAATTGCATTATGTTAAACTTAGTTTGTTATGTTTATATTGTTTTGTGAAATTATATTTGTATTATGTTGTTATATTGTGCGTGATGTAGAACAATGTGTTGTGATGTACGAAGTTAATTGAAATTAACTTCGTACTTTTTTTTATATTCAGTAAAATTTCGTTTCCCGTTTGAGGATTAATTTGATTTCGAGCATGGATGCGAAAGCATGACTCCGGTCCAATTAATTCTTGAATTGTCTTATTATTTGGACAGTTTGGGAATGCATAGTCATGATACGTAATTTACTGCTATAGGATTAGATTTTGATTGTGGAGATTTTGGTGTCATCTTTGTATGTTCTTCGGGTGGAACATATGTATTTTATACCCGCGGTACACCTCAAGACCTGTATCGAGATGTTGTCAAAATTCATCCACGTCGAAATCTAATCTTATGCAGCCATAAATCACGTGACATAACTATGCATTCCCGAATGGGATAGGGCCCTTACGGGAGGCATAAGGTGACATTATGATTTTGTATGAAGTTGTTGTGATTATGGTTCTAGAAATTATGAGCAGAAGGTGGATACAGAACTCGAATAGATGCGCAGACAAATATTTAGATAAAATCGAGGATTTTATTGACTTTGCACGTACACACAACTCGGGTGCAACTATAATCCGGTGTCCTTGTAGGAGCTGTAACAACACCTTATGGAAGACAATTGAAAATGTCTGACTTTATTTAGTAAATAATGGAATGATTGAGACATATAGCACTTGGAACCATCACAGGGAACAATTAGACAATGCTTCGTCTTCAAAGGCCATAAGATTCTAAAATATTAAATATAATTTAAATTTTATAAGCTTGTGCCTACTTTAATAAATATTAGCCCACTGCATCAAATAAATATACCCACACATGCATTGTTTTTCTTTTTATCGCTAATATAATAAACTAATAATAATAGCCAAATCTAAGTAAAGTAAATAATAGCTCAGTCCTCTATTTAAAATAAGCCCACTCCTCCTGACACTACTACATTTTACTATTTGCGTGACGATTTTTTGAGCAACAACAATAAATTCATAGCGCAAGAAACAATTGAGCGACGAAAAAAACTACTTGTTGCATGACCTATCCAAAACTTGCACGACCAAAAATTTCATCACGCAAGATAACTTAGTGTGACCAAAAACGTAGTCGTCGCGCAAAATGAGGAAGAAAAACGTGGGTATATTTTTTCTGCCGCCAAACACTTGTGCGACGACACATATCGTCGCGAAAGAAACCTTAGTGCGACAATAATGGTTATTTTATTTGGCGCCAAAAATTGCTGGTTATTTTATTTGGCGCAAAACACTTGCGGGACGACAATTGCCGTGGCAAAAAACTACTTAGCGCGACGACAAACATTTTTCGCGTAAGAAAAACGTGGGATATTTTTATTTGGCGCCAAAATTTGCGCGACGGAAATTTATGTCATTGCGTAAAGTTTGATACCGGCACGTTCATGCGCAACGAAAATTGTCTTTTGCGCAACGAGATTGAGAATTTGCTCAACTAAAATATGTTTTTGAGCGACAAAAGGGCTCCGTCGTGCAAAACCCTTCTTCATATTACCTGAATTTTGCCATTGCAAAGGCAGACTTAAAAAAAAACAAACTCTTCCTCTGCTTCTACTTATGTTGGGAATTCAATACGTTCATTGGGTAAGTATTTTTTGTCGTTAGTTTAAAAGTATTAATGTAAATTCATACTAAAGCTATTAATTCCATTCTCTTTAGGGATATTTGTACTTAGCGATTGGTGGAGAACGATTGAGAAGGTATTTGATTCATTTTATATTTTTAAAATATAAAATTAATTACATTATGTTAAACTTAGTTTGTTATGTTTATATTTTTTTTGTGAAATTATATTTATATTCTGTTGTTAAATTGTGCGTGATGTAGCACAATGTGTTATGATGCAAGGAACATGTAACTTCTAGTTAGTACGCTAGAAATGTTTGTTATCTTGGTCATTGGAGATGGTTGCCAAGGGACCACGAGTGGCGGGAAAAGGATAAAGAGTTCAATAGGAATACAGAGCGTTACCTCAGACTTAGAGAATGGTTCGGTGATAAGATCTTGGAACAACTTAACCGTTTGGATTTTGCTCCGTCCGGGAAAACAATTAGTCGGACCAAACCTTCTATATATTTGAACTAGACACACAAGCCTATGTTTTTTGAGCTCCCATATTGGTCGAAACTAAAATTGAGCATAATCTTGACGTTATGCATGTTGAGAAAAATGTCTTTGACACATTGATGAGCACGATTCTAGATATCGAGGACAAGACAAAGGACACAATCAAAGCTCGTCTTGATTTGGAAAGAATGGGCATACGAAGAGGTTTATGGATGAACAGGGACAGTGATAAAGCTAGAAGGGATCTTGCATTTTTTTCCATGAAACCAAATGACAAAAAAGATTTTCTAAAGTTTGTACCGTTTGCAAAGTTTCACGATGGGTATGCTTCTAATATCGAGCGTTGTGTGAATGTTGACAGGGGTAAATTTACTGGACTAAAGAGCCATGACTACCATGTGTTTATGCAACGCCTACTTCCTGTGAGTATTCGACACCTTTTGCCGGAAGATGTAGTGAAACCAATCATGTTGTTGTCCAGATTTGTTTTCCCAGCGCGACAAGAAGCGTTGCGAAAGATAGACATTAATCAGTTACGTCATGACATTGTCCAATTGTCCAAGTCCTATGCAAGTTTGAAATGATATTCCCTCTAGCTTTTTTCACAAGTATGATCCACGTGATGGTTCACTTGCCAGAAGATGCATTGTTTGCTGGTCCTGTCAACTATCGCTGGATGTATCCAATAGAAAGGTATATAATCCTCATCATTTGTTTATGTATCCTTATCCCACGCTTGCTAATTTGTATTGTTTCGTTTTATTTTGCCAAAAGCGCACGACCCTTTGGAGATCTTGTACGAGGAGAGTCGTTTTCTAGAAATAACATGGAGGTAGCGCATTGGTTCGTACTGAATAATGTGATGAGATAATGACATACTTAGATTAGCATGAATAGATGATGAAGCGAGAACATCCATCACATTTGTATGCCAAGAAACACAGTGAATTATTTCCACAATGGTTTTTGGAATATGTAAGTTATAAGTGTTTTGTATTTAACATATATATATATATATAGTATTATTTAATGTACTCAAACTAACATGTGAATGTTTTTGTATAATATTAGGTAAATAAGTTGAAATCATCGAATTGCCCCTTTTACATTGAAGAGTTATATAACTTGGCATTCGGGCCAATTCGCGCTGAATTGTTCTCGGGTTGTCATGTTAACAATGTCAAGTTTTTAGGGACTACACGAGATGACAAGTTGTGTACGCAAAACAACGGTGTCCATGTCCCAAGTGGAGGTGAAAGTACGAACATTGATTTCTATGGCAAACTCACAACTGTCATGCAATTGCCAAACATGGCAAAACAAATTGTGTATCTAGATGACCCTAAAGCCGGGAGCGGTTGGAAAGTTGTTCCAACATTTAGAATCTTCCATGGAAAATGATGCGAAAACACTTGGAGATACAAATGTTATACAAGAACCGTTTCAGCTTCAAGGAGTGTCTTCAATCAAAATATCGATTCAGTCAATTACAATTGACCTTTGGTGATCTTCCACGATATGATGTTCCAGTGGGCCCGAACAACGAAAGTGATGAGGAGGAGTATTGGAAGACCGAAAGTGATGATAGCGACGATAACGAAGATTATTATAGTTTAGATGATGAATAATGCAATTTATAGTGACTACCCATGCAAAACATAGTAAATGAATTTTTTGTAATTTAATTATGACAACTCCTTCTTTTTGGCTCCACTCTTAAGAATAGTAATTGAAATCGAAAGAATAAAAAATATTGCAAAAATTGAAAACAAAATCAAGAATCGGGCCCTTAAGAATTGTTTTTGACCCCAATCTAACTACTTGGCTTCACTTTTTCTTTGCAACTCCTTCTTTTTATAATAATTCTTAAAAAAAAATTAAAAAGACAAAAATTGTGAGAAACTTGCGACGAATGCCTTTGTCGTCGCACAACACCTCTTCCCGCAACAAAGGGAACTTGTACGTTGCGCAGATTGCGATAATTTTCACATCACGTGAAAATATAATCTTGTGTGACGACAAATTCATGACGTCGCGCAAGGTTACATTTTGCATGACAAAAATAGAACTCGTCGCGTAAAGTTGTAATTTTGCGCGATGGATATAATTATCGTCGCGCCAATATATATTATAATATAATATACATATATACATACAAGGGGCAAATTTATGGCACCATGTTTTTGACACAAGTTTTGACACAAATTTTGAACCCTCAGATTTTAGCATTATTAATGGCTCAGATTAAATCTCACAACTAATTTATTATTATCTTTGAAATAATACATTTATTCTCTCCACTCGAATTAGAACGAATTTGGGGACTTCCGTGGGAGGGCAGGTTCTTGAAATTTCATTGAGGAGGATCACAATGAATCTCAATCAATATCTTTTCCCCCTTTATCAGTAATCTCAAGTTTATTTCAATATGTAATAAGTTCGCAACTAATTGACTGAGAGAAGCAGCAACCATGGCTCATTTCTTTTTATTTTGGTTAACTGGAATTAGTTTGTTTAATCTCAGCCATTTATTGTAGTCTAATCTAAGGGTTCAAAATTTGTGTAAAAACTTGTGTCAAAAATATGGTGCCATGGATCCACCCCCATACATATATATATATATATACATTATATTATAATATACATATATACACGTATATTATAATATATAATATACATACATGCATACATATATATATATATATTATAATAAAAGGTAGTGTAAGTGGACAAAAGGGGAGTGGGAAAATAAGCTCCCTGAAAAAAACACAAACCTTTGCTCACGACGTGAGAACATTATACATGGCACAAATTGTTGCGAGATGCGCATTTTCGTCTCGCAAAATAGTTTTGCGTGACTCCAAAACCTAGTGCGTCGCTCAACATAACTTTGAGCGACTCCTGGACATCCTACATTGCGCAAGGTTGTAATTTTCGAGGGTTTATAGTTCAGGGTTTAGGGTTTAGAGCTTAGGGATTGTGCGACGCTAGGATGCTCTTACGTCGCGCAAGGTGGTGAAAATTTTAGTGTTTAGGGTTTAGGGTTTAGGGATTGCGCGACGCTATGTTATTCTTACGTCGCGCAATGTGACGAAATTTTGGCGGAATTATTACCTTGCGCAACGGTTTACTTTCGTCGTCGCGCAAGTCGTTGGAAATTTTGGCGGAAATCATACCTTGCACGTCGATGACTATTTTTTCCATCGCCCAAGGTCAGATGGAGCGATGGTTAATTCTCTTCATCGCGCAAGTTCGATTAAATTTTTTGAAAACAAACATCGACCCTTAGACCCTTCACTTTCTCTCTCTCATTCGAACCCTCACTTCCTCTCTCTCCGACAGCAAATTCCTGTCGTCAACCACCTCACCTTATCCGATGACACCGCCGCAAGGACCGGGCCGCCACCACCTTCGAAGCCTAGCCCTTTCCCGTCATCACCTTCGAGCCTGCCACCATAATTGGGCCGGTTTTCACAGATTTTCACCGGCTTTATTCTCTCTCCTTCGACCAGCAAACTCGACACCTGAGGTATGGTTTCTCGACTATTTATCGTGCTCTAGCTAATGGTTGGGTAGGATTTGATTAATTGTTAGTTATGGTATCTCGAATTTTAATCCTAACTTTGGCCAATTTTTGAATTGAAATTTCGCTACTTCCACCATTTTTCGAGTAGGTCAAGTAAAGTACCTCAATTGATGTTCGAACTTAGGGTAGGAACCTTAACCCTTAATTTTGAAAATTTTGTGGCAATCGTTATCACTTTGGACACCCATGCTGCTTGAAGGTCTGGCAGATGGGCATTATCTCAGATGTGATCCCTAGTTGTCACGAGCGCGTAGGTGTGCTCGGATTTCAATTCGGTTACCGTTTGAGTCTGGAACCGACTTCCCTATTATGCGGTTTCCGAGTTTGATATGTTTGGACCTGTTGGATCAAACTCAAACTCACGTATGTTGTACCTTGTATTTCTAGGACCGTTGGATCAAACTCAAACTCATGGATCGGAGTCTTGGATACTCCGAAATTGTGAACCCTAGGGCAAGATAAGCTTTAATTAGTTCAGATTCTGAATGAAATTGTATATGCTTTGATTATAGCTTGGTAAATTGGATTAATTTATATGTTTATTAATGAAATTATGCAGAAGTCAAACCTAATTAGAAGTCGTAAGGCGTTGTCGACTGCCTGAGAGTTAGCCTCCCAGCTGTCATCGCCGGTGCCCTTTGCTCTATACAGATGGACCACTTGCGGTTGGTCGGGGTGTCCCATGCTCCGGCATCATCAGCGTTATCGATGCGCATCTTGTTAGCACTAAGCGTTGTCACCGCCCGCCAGCACCACCGACACCACATTGTGAGCGCTCTAGTGCGTTGGGGTCTAACCATGTAAAGATTTCCTTCAACTCTAGTTGTTTTGGAGCAATATTTTATAGTAGAATTTGTTAATTATTTAACGTTAATTTGATATTTCCTTGCAACCAAAAGAACACCCGGGGCCCGTGTCAACATCGGATCGACGAGAAGCATTGGATATGGGTGACCAGCGGATCGTATCAACATCGGATACGATGAGCGGCATCGAGCTGCACCGACGCGGAATTGCATAGCTCATTGGCCCACAACATTGGTCACATCATTCGGACCCATTGCCTGATGCAATGGAAGTCTTGGAATGTCATGCCTGATGAGATCAAGACAGAGGTGCACCGATAGTTGTCGGTATGTATCCTACCTTTTAATTCTTTTTCCTTCAAACATTATATATTTCTATTACTTGATGTATGTAATTAATTTATTGCAGACCAACTACAATTTAGAGGACCTCGACGACGAGTCGTTAGCATATGTCAACAGACTTTTTGCTGAAAGGTACAAGCAGTGGAAAAAGCGACTTGCACCATCATTTCAGGCATTCGATGATCCGCAGGTCGCTATTGGAGGGTCCCGAAGGAGCTTGAGGGGCAGGAAGATAGTTGAGCGTGGCTCTGCGCTCATTTTCAGGCGCTCGATTATGTGGTATTTTTTTATATTAAGTTCAAAATTATTACATGTTTCTTACTAATGTTTATTTAATTTTTTATATTTAATTTCAATTTCAACTAATACGTTTATTTTTTGTATAATAGAATAAGGCCAAAGTAAATAAGGGCAATAGGAACAAGAAGACTCTTCTCCACCATTCAAGTTCCAGGCCTTTCTCATATAGGATGGATGCATGACGACAGGTAATAGTAAATTAGTTTATATTCAATTTTTAATATGTCATTAATATTAATTGGTTTTTTTGTACTAACATTTTTCTTCTCTTGTTCCAATTGGAGGGTCCAAAATCCAGAAATCAGCGTCTTTGGTGCGTTTATGTTCGACCTGGAAATGAGTTGGCTGAGTCCATTCATGTAAGTATTCTTTAATTTTAATTATTATCTTATGCATTCAAGTTTCGGGGTTATTATATGAATGTTTTAATTAATATTTTATGTTATGTTAAATAGACGACGATGGTGGAGAGGAGGTAGTTGGTTCTCTAGAGTCGACCTCCCGACTTCCTCCTAATACTCCGTTGGAGTATGTGGATCCTCCACAAGATCTTTGGGTTTCATATCTTGATGGAGCGTTGGATCGGACTCTCGGGAGGCGGGGACATATTGTCGAGGATGAGAATGCCTGCGGCGGGAACTGGACCACATGCATCGTCTCGGTCAAACAAGGTATTGCTTTGACAACTCTAGTGGCGAGCTTAAGGGTCAGATGTCTGTGCTTCTAGAGTCCCTCGCTCGGTCTGGCATTCCAATCCCGTATTTTGGTTCCTCATCGACCTCCCAACCCCTCCAACCCGAGCATGGCCACCAGACCTCTGCCCCTGTCGACAATGTCTAGACCTCCAAGCCGCATTGACCAAGTAGATTTTGGAACATTATTTTATTAGTTTTTTTTATTTTCTTAATTACATTTTAAATTCTTAATTACATTTTAAAAATTTCTCTTGTATTATACATTTATATTATTTTATAATTTTTTTTCTCTTCATTACACTTTTTTATTGCAAAAAACAAACCAAATTTTGTTTTTTACAAAACAAAAAAAATGTACAAGTCAAATTAAATAAAATATATTTTATTTTTACGGGACGAAACTATTTTGGTCGCGCAAATTCACGTTTTTACAAAATTAAAAAACGTAAAACGTTAAATAAATTTTTTTATTTTTGCGCGACGAATCCTTTAGTCTCGCGAAAAATAAATCTTAACAAATACAATTTCATCGCGCAAATGTTTGAGACACGAATTGCGCGATGAATACAAATTGTCGCGCAATTATTTGTAGCACGAACTACGCGATGAATATATTAATTCGTCGCGTTGCGTCCTCGCATAGCGAACATGCTGTTGTCGCGCAAAGGTTTGTGAGACAAACAATTCTATTGTCCCTAAAGTTTTTGTGCAATGAAGGTTAACCGTCGCTCAGTTTTGCGCGACCAATGAAAGAACTTGGTTGCACGAAGTCTTTCTTCACGATCTTTGTGCGACGGATTTTGCGCTACGAATTTTCTGTCGGGCTTAAATTTGTGCGACTAAAATGTACTTTGCACGACGAAATTCTCTTCCTCCCGCAAATTGTAAAATGTAGTTGTGTGAAGCATATCGGAAATAATAAACATCAATCCAAACCTATATAAATTTGATTAGAAGCGGAACTCACACTAATAGTATACCAACTTGAGCTATTCTAATCATACTGATATTGAGCTACACCCACAAAGAGTAAACATGAAAAAATTTCTTCATGCCACCCAAAACGCATATTTGAACCTTGAGAGCCTAGAGGAAATAACTCTATTCCTCTAAAAAGTTGTACCAACCTATCTTTGGAAATCTTGGTAAGTTTTTATCTTTTTATATATATTCAATTTTCAATTTTAATAAGTTTTTATTATTTAGGGTTTGGGTGAAAACTTTTGGAGACTGTTGATATATGTTTTATTTTTGCAAATTATGATTTTTGGTGTCTAGTATTTCTTGTTAGGATATCATGTCACATGATAATAGATCGGCAAAGAGAGGAAAAACTATTTATTCATTCTTCAAAAAAAGTGGATTTTATTTATATTTTGTACTTCTTTGTGTTATATTTGCTTGTAATGTGACTTTGTTTGATTTATAAATTTATATTTACATTTTGTTTCAAGAGAAAAAGGCTTATAATATATCTCCTTTGAAAAAAAAAAATTATTTAGCCTACCCCTATAAAATTCCTAGGTCCTCCATTGTTGACGTTGATGGAGGGCCAAAGGATCTGGGTGAAGTTTTGGCTTCCCATTGAGGTTGTTCCACAACGATGGTCTCCTTTGCCCGCCAACAAATGCCTAATACTATGTGCCGATCTGGATGGCTCTGCAATTCTCTGAGCTTGGGTTGTTTATTGTCTCTCACGACAATTGATTATCTAGGCGGAGTCCTTGTCTTTATGTTAGGTTTTTTTTTTTTAGTCGTTGACAGCTATTGCGAACTGCTCTGCAACTTTTGCTATAGTAATAGTGAACATTATTGTTTCCTAGTGGTTTAGGGAATCTTAGTGGTACTTAATATTGTGCGGGCATCCTACTTGCGTGTGTTTGGGTTTCGTTAGGTTAGTGGTGGTCCTACTATGTCCATATACTGCTCTTGCTTTTCAAATTGTGATCATTTCACCATGAATTCAAGTTTGAACAAGATTCAGACCAAAAACGAAAGTTTGAACAAGAGTTTTGTTCACACTTCAAGTATTCAAATACCCATATGGTAGGGTTTGAAAACATGCCCGTGAACCAGCGAGTGGTCTCTATTGTTTGAACTGTGACATTGCTGTGTCTTGGCATTACGTACGTGTCCCTTTTTAATTTGGCATAACTCTTTTGAATCTTAAAAACAAACAGTTCATGAAGGCTTATCCTCGTAATATTATTCCCAACGATATAGCCCATGACTGGAGATGGCCTTAGGACTTTGGTTCCTTACTTAGTTAGGATTTTGGTTACTTACCAATTTATTTAGTCCTATTGTAATTGAGATTTATTTACCCTAAACATCTCCTCCCCTTCTCTTCAAGGAAGGAAGGAAGAATGAAAAGGAAATGTTTCTCTAGGGCTGATTTTCGGACGGATCAAATCGGAATAAGATTTCAATCCCATTGTAAAAAAATTCAAAATGAATATTCTTTTCCAATTATGTTCCAAAAATTTCAATTTCAACATCCATTCAAATTTGAAATTTCAGAATTCTTTTGGAAAATTTTGGAAAATCATTGGAAGTTTTAAACATGTCTAACAATTTAAACGGTTGAAGTTGGCTCAAAATTGAAAAATCAAATGAAAAGCTCAAACAACTATTATATGATATAATTTATATGTCGTTATCCTTTATGAAATAGCTCATCCGTCTATGTCTATTTTGATCATTAAGTCATATCAAATTTAACATAAAACTAGTCATTATGTACAAGAACTCCAAATATATTACGGAATTCAAAAAATGTTTAATTACTGAAATGCCCTTAAAGAAAATATAGTTTATTTCATTTGGAATTCAACATGAAACTACTACAACTTTTCATGTGGAAATATTCTATAAAAATATTCGCTATACTTATGATATGTATTAACATAAAAATTCATTATTAAACTATTGTTTGGCTACATGGTGGGGGAGGTGGTGTGCTACAAGAAGATTAGAATGGGTGAGGTGGTCGGTCGGCTAGTAAAATATGAGAGGGTGAGGAAGGTGGTATGAAGATGAGAGAGTGGGTGTGGGTGGGTCAGGTATTGCTACCCTATCATTATTAATTTATGATTTGAAAATGTACAAATTCTACAATTTGAGGAATTTAAAACTTCAGCGTGCAATCAAGCAGTAAAATTGAGGGAATTAACTAAAGCTGAACTTGGGAGGAGCATTAATATTAACCATCAACATAATTAATAATTTATTTTGGGAGCGGAGTCTCCCTTTCTCTGCTTACATTTTTTTATTGTTTTTTAATATTTTTTAATCAATTTTTTTCTTTTTGGTTCTTTATCTTTCCTATTTTACTCTTGGTGACATGGCAAGTGAGATGCCTACTTTGGTGTTGATGTGTGAAAAAAGAAATAATATAAAAGTGAAATAAGTAAGAGTAAAATAGAA
Source organism: Prunus mume (assembly GCF_029339155.1). Lineage (NCBI taxonomy): Eukaryota > Viridiplantae > Streptophyta > Magnoliopsida > Rosales > Rosaceae > Prunus > Prunus mume. The sequence continues at coordinate 42,447,964 of NC_142699.1, forward strand.
AAGAAAAAGAACAAAAGTGATTAAAAAATATTAAAAAATAAAAAAAACATGTAAGTGAAAAACAGAAGAATGGAAAAATCAACTCCCTTTATTTTACTCATCAAATTAATATTACATATAAGTAAGATGAATGGAGGGGAGGCCCTAGCTAGCTACATATCTCAGTGAGTCATCAGTTCACTGATTCGTCTTCATCAGTACCGGAGGCCGAGTCGGTTTCTCCACCGGCATCGACTGGTTACTCTTTCCCTTGGCCTTTATAGATGCGGGTGTTGCCTAGCTAAAAAATTCCTACTCTCTCCGATTTTATCCCCCGTAATATTATTCGCAACGATGATGAAGTCAATGCCTCTTCTGCCCTTGTCTTTTTTCTTGGGTTGGAGAGTTTTGGTGCTCACTGATGGGGATTTTGAGCTGTTGCTGTTTTGTTGGTCGGTGTTCGCCTTAGAAGAATCCTCATAACCTTGTTTCTTATCACCAAGCGGAGGCTTCAGATATAGCCAGCCGGTAGACATTTTCATCGTCTGGGATCCTTGTCTGGAGGTATCGATATAGCCAGAAAAAGTTACTATAGTTTCTAATTGTAAGTGAAGCCAAACAAAACTCTTTTTCTTTATATATATGAAAAATAAAGCAACCAATTGGCAGAGCACGTTGGTCCATTGTACCCCATCAAGGGCAGAACCAGGAATTTTTCAATAGGTGGGCTAGCTAAAGTTATTAGCTTTAAAATTTAGTGATTATTTTTTTTTGGTACTTGCAATTTCTATAGTCTTTCTAGAAATAAAAGTAAACATTAAATCATACAAACCAAGCTAGTTCATAGCTCCATAGAGGAATTTTCAATAAGTTTTAACATAAACCAAATAGGGTTTAACACCATAGTGGATTGAACATCTAAGGTTTTTTTTACCTAAATTGACATTAGGTTCTTTCATGCATTCATATTATAGATGAAAAGTTATTTTATGTAAAAATATTGACTAAGTATGAAAAATGGGTTTTCGAAATAATCATTTTCTCAAGATAATTTTTGGCGGCTTTTATTCCTCACATATCAAATAAGAAAACTTGATTTTATGGGATTTTAGTATGAATTATATATTGACTTAATGAGCCATCATTTTTAGCCTAAATCGTATTTGACACTAAAACTGATTTTTCATATTTTGATTTGGTGGGAATTTGATTTTCTAGTATTTTTATTTGAATCCAAATAGAGTACTTCCTTATTTACATCGTAAACTTAAGTAAATAGAGTAATATAAAAATAAATAAAAGTAAAATGACAAAGACATTTACTTAAATGTTGAAAATGGAAATAAGGTAATGCTGTACAGCGCATTATTTTATTTGGGCTAATATTGAAAAAAATTAAATATATAAGTTATATAATTTTTTTCTTAAAAAACCTGTTTGAGCTACAGCCCAGTGTAGCATTTAGTGTGGTTCCTTATATACCCCATTAGTAAAAAACTTTTGCTCATGTGGGTGTGAACCTGTTTAACAATTGCGCTTCATGATAACAATAGAAATCTTTAGACAAAGGTATTTTTTAATACAAATTTATAAATAAACCCAATCTTAGACATATATTTATAAAAAAATCCAAGCACTATTTAAACATAGAAACACACCCAAAATCAACCACAAAGTCAACTTTTTGGGTGTGTTTATAAATGGGTTTTGGGTGTGTTTATATGTTTAAATAGTGCTTGGGTTTTTTTATAATTTCAACTCCCATTTTGGGTGTTTTAGTGAAACTCCCAATTTTTTAATTGTTTATGATTAATAAAGTTTACATAATTAATTAGTATTTGTCATCATGGGATTACCTTTGTCTAAAGATAAAGCAACCAATTGGCAGAGCACGTTCAGACAAAAAAAAATAAAAAATTTGGCAGAGCACGTGGGTCCATTGGACCCCATTAGTAAGTTGAATAAAGAAGAGAAATGAGTAAAAAACTTTTGCTCATGTGGGCGTGAACCTGTTTAACAATTGCGCTTCATGATAACAATAGAAATTTGATGGGTTAGTATTTTTATTTGTTTATGATTAATAAAGTTTACATAATTAATTAGCATTTGTAATCATGCGATTACCTTTTTCTAATGATAATTTATTTAATATTAGTAGCAGCCGTCACCACCATTTCAATTTGGATCTACAAATTGTTTTAGTCCCACACTACTACAAAAAAGGCAAAAGACGACGGGAATTCACCGTCGTGTATTGATTTCAAAGCGTCGCGAAATCGGACCGACATCTATTTGGGTGTCAAACTACGACGGCTTTTCATCGTCGTTGTTTATCTGTAATGACGACTTTTTACCGTCGTTGTTTATACTGTAGCGAGCAGACGGTTTTAAAGAAAATCGGCGTTGTTTAGAGATAAAGATCATTAATTATAGGAGAAAAGACGACTATTTTTAATAAAACCGTCGTGTATTGTATGTAAAGAGGACGATTTTTTATGAAAACCGTCGTGGATTATTATAAAGGCGGCGGTTGTTTTATAAAAATAAGTCATCTTTATATATAATAAACGGCGGTTTTATAAAAACGTCATCTTTACATATAATAGGCGTGGTTTTTTAAAAGCGTCATCTTTACATATAATGAGGCAGCGGTTTTTTATAAAGCGTTATCTTTACTTCATAATAGGCGGCGGTTTTTATAAAAGCGTCATCTTTATATATAATAGGCAGCGGTCTTTTTATAAAAGCTTCATCTTTACATATAATAGGCGGCGGTTTTTATGATAAGCGTCATCTTTACTCATAATAGGCGGCGATTTTTATAAAAGCGTCATCTTTACTTCATAATAGGCGACGGTTTTTATAAAAGCGTCATCTTTACATATAATAGAGCAGCGGTTTTATAAAAGCGTTATCTTTACATATAATAGGCGGCGGTTTGTATAAAAATAAATCATCTTTACATATAATAGGACGACCTTTTTTATAAAAATCGTCGTTAATTATCTGTAAAGACTATGATTTATTATAAAAACCATCGTCTAATAAGTTTTCAAACTGCTACATTTTAGTTCTTTTTTATTTCCTATGATGGTATACAACAATTTTAACTAGAAAACTGACCATAATACTTTATTAATGAATATATACACTCAAAAATAGTTTCTTTCATAAAACTTGAAGATTTAATAGTTATTACATAGTTAACCAATCTTTATTCTACAACAAACATAATTCCTAACAAAACCTACGTACTCCTAATCCAAGCATTCCTCATCCAAACATACAAATGATGCACAACTGAAGTCTCCTCCATCATCCCTGTAAATAAATCAAAATGACAAAGAGAGAAAAAAAAAAGAAGCTAAGATTATAAAAATAAAAAATTAGGTGGAAGAGAAATTTTACCATTGGTCCATATTTCCATAGAAAACTTGTAAAATGAGCATAATAAAGACCATCGAGAACCTGCAAATTTTCAACAATAAAAAACATACTACTCACATAGAAAACCTGCAAAAGAAAAAGTTATAAATCTGCAAGCTTCCTCCTCATCTCTTGATAACCAAATCTGAAAATCTGAAAAGAAACTAGAAATATAAAAAAATATGTAAACAAACCAGACAAATCAAAAGAGACAAAATCTGAAATTAGGGAGACAAAGAAAATACCAGAAACGCAAAGAGACTAATCTAGAATTCACAAGCAAGATATAGAAGGGTATTAAGAGATTAGGTGACTTTCAAATCAAACCTTTCAACCAGCTTTGATTCTCAAATACAGAACATCCCTCTACATCTTATGGATCTGCGAAGACCTCAATCTCTCAACTCCTTCATTAATATCGATTTTTTGATGAATTTGTAGACAGTTTCATGAGGGTGTTTTAGAGAGTGCATGAGGGTTTCAAGGAGGGAGAGATAAGGTTTTCAGAGACGGCGGGAAAATCTGAAAATTTGTTGAGCGCAAATTCACTTAAGTAGCCTTTTTTAGCGTGTTTTAAAAGACGACGCTTGTTAATGAGAGATAAGGTTTTCAAAAACGGGTGAAAATTTGAAAATTTGTTGAGTGCGAATTCACTTAAGTGCCCATTTTTTAGTGTGTTTTAAATGGCGGCGCTTTTTTAAATAAAAAAATTGTCATCTTTACACATAATAGACGGCGTTTTTTATAAAAAGCCTCATCTTTTCATATAATAGACGGCGATTGTTTTATAAAAAGCGTCATCTTTACATATAATAGACGATGGTTTTATAAAAAGCGTCATCTTTACATATAATAGACGACGGTTTGTATAAAAATTGTCATCTTTACATATAATAGAGCAGACGGTTTTTATAAAAAGCGTCATCTTTACATAATAGACGCAGCGGTTTTTTTATAAAAGGCATCATCTTTATTTCATAATAGATGACCCTTTTTTAAACAAACCATCATCTTTACATATAATAGACGACACTAGTGGATACCACAAAATCTTATGTTATATTTAACGAAAGTATAAATAAACTCTTAATTGTTAGTGAACATATTATTTTGATGGCATACGCATTTTAAGAAACTAGTTTGAACGATCCAACCGTCAAACTTGTTTGTTTATACTTCGAGATCAAATACACCAAAAATCGCAAAAAATAAACATTCAGAGATCAAGTAATGAGACAAAAAATTTCGACGGTTATAAATGAAAAATCATGATTTAACGGTTATTTTAACTCCGATTTTGATGATTTTTTACTCCTACACTCCTTGAGCCTATATGAATACAGTGATTGAATTTGATCTTCAATTTAAAATATTTACACTAGTGGATACCACAAAATCTTATGTTATATTTAACGAAAGTATAAATAAACTCTTAACTGTTAGTGAATATATTGTTTTGATGGCATACGCATTCTAAGAAACTAGTTTCAATGATCCAACCATCAAACTTTTTGTTTATACTTCGAGATCATATCGCCAAAAATCGAAAAAATAAACATTGGAGATCAAATGAGGACAAAAAATTTAAGCGATTACAAATGAAAAATCATAATTTACGCAGTTATTTTAACTCAGTTTTGATGATTTTTACGCTACACTCCTTGACCTATATGAATACAATGATTGAATTTGATCTTCAATTTAAAATATTTACACTAGTGGATACCACAAAATCTTATATTATATTTAACGAAAGTATAAATAAACTCTTAATTGTTAGTGAATATATTGTTTTGATGGCATACACATTCTAAAAACTAGTTTCAATGATCCAACCGTCAAACTTGTTTGTTTGTACTTGAGATCATATCGCCAAAAATCGGAAAAAATAAACATTCAAAGGTCAAGTAACAGGACAAAAAATTTCGACGGTTATAAATGAAAAATCATGATTTAACGGTTATTTTAACTCCGATTTTGATGATTTTTTACCGCTACACTCCTTGACCTTATATGAATACAATGATTGAATTTGATCTTCAATTTAAAATATTTACACTAGTGGATACCACAAAATCTTATGTTATATTTAACGAAAGTATAAATAAACTCTTAATTGTTAGTGAATATATTGTTTTGATGGCATACGCATTCTAAGAAACTAGTTTCAACGATCCAACCGTCAAACTTGTTTGTTTATACTTCGAGATCATATACACCAAAAATCAGAAAAAATAAACATTCAGAGATCAAGTAACGGAACAAAAAATTTTGATGGTTATAAATGAAAAATCATGATTTAACGGTTATTTTAACAAACCATCATCTTTACATATAATAGACGACCTTTTTTTATTTATTTATAAAAAGCATCATTTTTACATATAATAGATGACCATTTTTATAAAAAAGTGTCATCTTTATATATAATAGACGACCATTTTTAAAAAAGACCGTCATCTTTACTTCATAATAGACGACCGTTTTTTTTATAAAAAGCGTCATCTTTACATATAATAGGACGACGGTTTTTATAAAAGCGTCGGCTTTACATATAATAGACGACATCTTTTTTTTTATATAAAAGCGTCATCTTTACATATAATAAGCAGCGGTTTTATAAAAGCGTCATCTATTATATATAATGAGCGACAGTTTTTTATAAAAGTGACATCTTTACATACAATAGCGGCGGTTTTTATAAAAAAGCGTCATCTTACATATAATAGGCGACAGTTTTATAAAAGCGTCATCTTTACATATAATAGACGACGGTTTTTATAAAAAGCGTCATCTTTACAAATAATAGGACGGACGGTTTGTATAAAAAGCGTCATCTTTACATATAATAGACTACGGTTCTTTCAAAACAATCATGTCTTTACGAAAAAAGGACACTTGATTTTTTAAAGCGGCGCTTGTCATACCTCATCGTTGTTTTTGGTGATTTTAACTCTGAAAACCTTTTTAATAAGACGACGCTTTTTATTTGTATGCGTCGTTATAAAAAATATTCAACAGCACCTCCGTTTTTTGTTGTTTAAGTCACTTATCACAGCGATTTTTATTCTTATCGTCTTTTTAAATACAAGCGACAGTTCTTTCTTCTATTGTCGTCTTTTTTTGGTCGTTTTTTTCGCTTTTTGTAGTAGTGCCATCATGTGAAAGAAACATGAACACCAATAAGAAAAACGAAAATTTTCCACCCACATAAAATACCTTTTCAGTCTTGACTATACTTGATTATCAGGACTTTTATTTATTTATTATTTCCTTTTTTTATCATTACCTCTGTACAAGATGGGTCTCCAAATGAAGCTAAATACCTGCACAAGGAGATGGCAACAAAACCCTTTATTGGTTCCTCTAGAAAACTTTCTGAAACTCAAACCGAGCTCTCACGAAAAGAAACTGAAACAGTGTGTTAGAGTTTGTATAGGAAAAGACACTTGCATTTAGTCCCACATTGGAAGAGAGTAGTTTCCTTCCATGGTTTATAAGCACCAACACATTATAAATACTAAATAGAGCATGGGCCTAGTGGAGGCAAACTTGGGCCTCAAAATGGTTTGAGCTTGGATTATATGTATATTTGTGTAATAAATATATATATAATTAATTGTCAAAAGACGGGCTCTTGGGCTCTGTTGATTTAATTAATAATTTATTTTTATTAATTGAAAATTCAGTTTTTTAAGATAAAACCAAAATTTGAAATTCGAATTAATTAAACAGTTAACATAACTGTTGGATAAAGAGGTGTCAGACCTCTATATATTGACAATACGATCAAACCAGAAGGACACATTTTGAACTGCATTATCATTCTCACATTTTAACACTTCACAGAAAATTCATACCAGCTTTGCCAGAAATCAAAGCCACTTGTGCTTAGGCTTAGATTTAAGATAGTTTAATCCTGATGGACAGACTCCTATCGAACTACAAGCACAAGGGTAGAGGAGAAATACTATCTAAAGGACACTGCAAATCTGCAGGACTCTATCTACAATTCAAGTCAGTATTCTACAATCTATATTACTGTTGTATTGATACAATTATATTTATATGAAATATATTCATTGGTTTTTATTATTATTATGTTATTTTGGGTTTATACTGATTGTTCTACAACAATCTTTAGACAGTATAATGGAACAATCAGGAAGTAAGACCTCTCATGCCGAAAAGCACGAGAAATTCAAAGCAGCGACTTCAGCGTTGAGAAGATGTTGTTCTATCTGACAACATTAAATCTAGCCCACATTCTCATACAGGATGCCCTATGTCGAATGAGAATCCTACAACCAAAGAACTATCGCATTGCAATTGATGCATGGACACAATCTGATTTTACTGTGCGAGGAACTATATCTTGAATGGACTTGATGATGCACTGTATGATGTCTATGCAGACATTCAAGGCGGCTAGAAGTTTGGGAATCTCTTGAGAAAAATATAAAGCGAAGATCACGAGGATCAAGAAATTTGTTGTAGGCAGATTTCTGGATTTCAAGATGGTAGATTCCAAACTGTTGTCAAACAAGTTGAAGACCTCCAGAAAATTATCCATGAGATTCTTGCTGAAGGCATGAAGATCAATCAATCTTTCCAAGTGGCGTCCTTGATTGAAAAACTTCCACCAAACTGGAAAGAATTCAAAAGATACCTGAAGCACAAGAGAAAGGAGATGAGTATAGAGGATCTCATTGTTAGGCTTCGGATTGAGGAGGATAACAGAATAAGTGAGAACAAGGATGTGGTTTCAAACATGGAAGCCAAGGCAAACATAGCTGAAGGAACCTCAGCAAAACCAAAATTCAATCCCAAAAAGAACAAGAAGAACTTTGTTCCTGGAGCAAAAGGAAAAGACTTCAAAGATTAAAGGAGCATCTGAGTGCAGTGGGAAAAGCAGGCCATAAGGCTCAAGGCTGCGAGCATAGAAGGATCGAATCACGCCAATCACGCAAATCCAAACAACAACAGGCCAAGGAACAATCAGGCCAATGTGGTGAAGAAACACAGCTGCAGTGGTGTCAGAAACCAACATGGTTTCGAATGACAATGAGTGGCTGATTGATACTAGAGCCACTCGCCATATCTGTGGTGATAAGAGTGCATTTCTTATTTACCAAGAGATACATAGTGGTGAGCAACTGTTTATAGGAAACGCCTCTGCATCTACTGTTGTTGGAAAGGGAAAAGTGCTTCTAAAATTCACCTCTGGAAAGGAACTAACCCTCCTAGATGTGCTGCATGTGCCAGACATATGAAGGAACTTGGTATCTGGACCTGTTCTAAGTAACAAAGGATTCAAACTAGTTTTCGAATCCAACAAAGTTGTACTAACTAAGGGGGGAAAGTTTGTGGGAAAAGGTTATCTTGCTGATGGGTTATTCAAACTTAATGTATCTGCCAATTCTATGAATAATAATATAAATAAGGCTTCTGCTTATATGGCTAATTCTTCTTCTACATTATGGCATGCTAGATTAGGACATGTGAATTTCCGTTCCTTACATAGAGTGTATAATTTAGGACTGCTGCCTAAGTTAGATTCTATTGAAAATATTAAATGTGAAACATGTACATAATCTAAATTTGCCAGAAAAAGTTTTAAATCTGTACATAATAGGTCCAATGAACTGCTAGGCTTAATTCATAGTGATTTGTGTGATTTTAAATCAACACCAAGTCGTGGAGGAAAGCAATATTATGTGACTTTCATTGATGATTGCAGCAAGTGCTGTTATGTATATTTATTACATAGCAAAGATGAGACCTTAGATATGTTTAAGACATATAAGGCTGAAGTTGAGAATCAACTCAACAGAAAAATTAAAGTCCTAAGATCAGATAGAGGAGGGGAATATGAATCCACTGCATTTGCTGAATTTTGTGCCACAAATGGTATAATTCATCAAATGACAGCTCCTTATACACCGCAACAAAACGGTGTTGCTAAAAGGAAAAATAGGACATTAAAAGGCATGATAAATTCTATGCTGAATAGTTCTGGGCTTCCACATAATATGTGGGGTGAAGCCTTATTTACTACAAATACAATCTTGAATCGAATTCCACATAAAACGAGTAACAAGTCACCATATGAAGTATGGAAAGGAAGGTTACCGACCTATAAGGCACTCAAAGTGTGGGGTTGCCTAGCAAAAGTTCAAGTTCCTTTGCCAAAGAGAACTAAACTTGGACCCAAAACTATAGATTGTGTCTTATAGATTTTTAGTTTTTCACTCTGATGTTTCTGATATACATGTGAATACAATACTAGAATCTGTGGATGCAATATTCATTGAGGACATTTTTCCTTATAAGCAAGGAAGGTCCAATGTCAATAGAAAAAGAACTATTGATGATTCTAGAATAAATGAGAATTCTAGAATAGATGATGGTAATCCTACTTCATCTAGTGTTCAAGAAAATGAACAAGATCAAGAACCTAGGAGAAGTAAAAGGACAAGAATACCAAAAGATTTTGGACCAGATTTCTTGACCATGATGGCTGAAGCTGAGCCTCAAACATATAAAGAGGCAATATCAAGTCCAGAAGCTCCATTTTGGAAAGAAGCAATCAATAATGAGGTTGAATCCATTATGCAAAATCATACATGGGAACTGGTTGATTTACCACCCGGTAATAGACCAATTGGATACAAATGGATCTTTAAGAAGAAATTAAAAGCAGATGGTACAATTGATAAGTATAAGGCTCGTTTGGTAGCCAAAGGATACCATTAAAAGGAAGGCTTAGATTTCTTTGACACATACTCACTCGTGACAAGAATAACATCAATAAGGATGTTGATTGCTATAGCGTCAATTTATGACATGGAAATACATCAAATGGATGTAAAAACCGCTTTCTTAAATGGAGAGTTGGATGAGGAAATATATATGGAACAACCTGAGGGGTTTGTAGTAAAAGGTCAAGAACTAAAATTTTGCAAACTTGTAAAGTCTCTCTATGGACTAAAACAAGCTCCAAAGCAATGGCATGAAAAATTTGACCATACTATGATGACACATGGTTTTAAAATAAACGAATGTGATAAATGTGTCTATATCAAGACACATAAGAACGCATGTGTTATAGTGTGTCTGTATGTAGATGACATGCTCATAATTGGGACTGATAAGGACATAATTAACTCTACCAAGAAAATGTTAAACTCCAGTTTTGACATGAAAGACTTAGGTCTTGCTGATGTAATTCTTGGAATTAGAGTTAAAAGCAATTCAGATGGTTATATATTAACACAGTCCCATTATGTAGAAACTGTTCTTAGAAAGTTTGGTCATTTTGGAAGTAATCATGCTGTAACACCTTTTGATGCAAGTTGCAAATTAAAGAAGAATGAAGGTGAATCTATTTCACAAAAGAAATATTCACAAATCATTGGAAGTCTTATGTACATTATGAATTGTACAAGACCTTATATAGCCTATTCTGTGAGTAGACTTAGTAGGTATACAAGTAATCCAGGACATGATCATTGGGAAGCATTGATTAGAGTTTTGAGATATTTGAATTACACTTTGGAGTATGAATTACACTATACCAAATATCCTCCAGTACTAGAAGGATATAGTGATGCCAATTGGATTTCTAATGATTTAGAAACAAATTCCACTAGTGGATATGTTTTTACACTAGGAGGAGCATCCATATCTTGGAAATCAAGTAAACAAACTTGCATAGCCCGATCAACAATGGAATCAGAATTTGTAGCTTTAGATAAAGCTGGTGAAGAAGTCGAGTGGCTAAGAAATTTTTTGGAGATATTCCTATTTGGCCTAAGCCTGTGATGGCTGTTTGTATACATTGTGATTGTATGGCCGCTCTAGCAAGAGCCAAAAATAATACAATGGAAAGTCTAGACATATTAGGACGAAAGCATAATACAATCAAGCAGTTGCTCTCAAATGGAATAATTTCTATTGACTATATAAAGTCAAGACAAAATCTTGTGGATCCGCTTACAAAAGGCTTGTCAAGAGAGCAAATCAAATTAAGATCGAGGGGAATGGGATTGAAGCCAATTCAATAAATGAATCGGCCTAATGGAAACCTAACGTAGCTGATTGGAGATCCCATGGTCTAGGTTCAATAGGCAAACTGGTTAGGCATAATTCAAAAGAGCTAACACACTTAGATCTCATTCCTATGATGGAAAGAAGTGTGTTGTCTGCAAGAAGTCTATTAGGATACGAAATTTTAATGATGTTGATTTCTTGAAATCAAGAGGAATAGAGCAGACTATTCTTAGTCAACATTACCTATGTAGGAGTAAATGTGGGGTCGCATTTATGAGAATGAGATGGCTAAATTCTCTAAAGCTCCTATGAATCCAGGATTTGTTCAGGACCAAAATGAACACAAACGTATAAATAATTTAAGATGTAACATATGTGATACTTGTTGTCTCGGTTTACTACAATAGGTGAACAGTTCAAGATTTTATATTCACTGCATCACCTAGTAAATCCGATAAGTATTCACTAGGGTAGGTTCAAGTCCAAAAGACACCTCTCCTGATGTGTGTTATATCTAAGTTTTCTCTCAAATACGCACATTATAATTTTTCTATACAAATGTGGGGTATTGTTAGAGTTTGTATAGGAAAAGACACTTGCATTTAGTCCCACATTGGAAGAGAGTAGTTTCCTTCCATGGTTTATAAGCACCAACACATTAGAAATACTAAATAGAGCATGGGCCTAGTGGATGCAAACTTGGGCCTCAAAATGGTTTGAGCTTGGATTATATGTATATTTGTGTAATAAATATACATATAATTAATTGTCAAAAAATGGGCTCTTGGGCTCTGTTGATTTAATTAATAATTTATTTTTATTAATTGAAAATTTGGTTTTTTCAAATAAAACCAAAATCTGAAATTCGAATTAATTAAACAGTTAACATAACTGTTGGATAAAGAGGTGTCAGACCTCTATATATTGACAATACGATCAAACAAGAAGGACACCTTTTGAACTGCATTATCATTCTCACATTTTAACACTTCATGAGAGAATTCATACCACTTGTTCGCCAGAAATCAAAGCCACTATGCTTAGGCTTAGATTTAAGATAGTTTAATCAGGTGGGAGGACTCCTATCGAACTACAAGCACAAGGGTAGAGAGACATCTGTGTAAGGACAACATAAATCTGCAGGACTCTATCTACAATTCAAGTCAGTATTCTACAATCTATATTACTGTTGTATTGATTAAATTATATTTATATAAAATATATTCGTTGGTTTTTTATTATTTTGTTATTTTGGGTTTATACTGATTGTTCTACAACACAGTGCTCCCACAAAAGAAAGCGAATCGAGCTCCCATAAAACAAAACTAGTGAGGCGAAAATAGTAATAACGGATCTGCAACATTCGTGAGAATGCAATTACTAACAAAAAGCAGAAACGTTGGGGTTTTCGACTTCAACAACAAATATCATGAAGGTGGTGCTGTTGATCATCATCAAGGAAGGAAGGGTAAAAAAAAAAACCGACTACAACATTGATGGCAACAAGATTGATTCAAAAGAGGGGAAGTTTGTTGGGATCAGCAAATTTGGCAACAAGTACTACAACTCGAGGAAAGCGAAGCAAGAAGCTCGGCGAAGAAGAGAACGAGCAAGCCATGACATAAGCTTTGGTAAAAATAAATAAGAGAAAAAGTAAGGGAGCTCAGCTGCTGAATAAAGAAAGAGGCTAGAGTTCATTTCCATTTTATAGTCCATGTCGTTGTATCTTTGTAGTGTCTACTATTTGAATGTGGTTAGTTACAGTATTGGAGTTGAGAATATGGTCTCTTGGGTCGATCTGTGGAATTTATATATTGATTTTCAGCATGAAAAATTCGTTCTACATGAGAAAAGTAGGGATTTTGAACCCCGAAGTCATGTGGGTCTTGATCAAAATCATAGAAGGATCAACCTCTAACATATACTCATCAGTAATCTGTGTGTATTTGAATTTATTAATTTGTGCAAACGAGAAGGAAACTTTCCGCTTTGAATACCATGAACATCCCTGAAAGCTTAGTTCTGAGCATGAGAAAGAACTAATAACGAAGAAATCTGACTTATTGATTGCCACAAAACCAGTCCATACATAAATCTAGTTTTTCCTGCCCCATAACATGTGGTAGAGTCTTGACCTGCCCCATAAGATCTAGTTTTTCACCAACTATTTATTTTTGTTCTTCTCAGTCATGCCATTTTTTTCACTCAAGCCTCTTGCTTCATTTTTTGTTTTGCTTACTCACCATTGATATATTTTTTCAGATCATTTATCTAACATGGCCTTAGAGCCAGGTTGGGTCTGAATTTCTGGGCATTGTGTTTGTTAGGGTGAGCTCGAATTCACAGCAAAAGCTCATTGCAGTGATTCAAAGTCATAACGACAATCAGTCTTCCATGTTTGGATGCGGAGGAGGAGAACTCGAGCGTCAATCTTCAATGGTGAGAATTTTGATTTTTGGCAAATCAAAATGAAAATCATTTTTCGTTCGCACGAACCGTGGGATCTAGTTGAAATTGGGTACAAAACTCCGGTGATGAAGGAGGAGGATCTCACGGAGGCGGAGAGGAAGCCGTTGCATCAGAATGAGGTTAAGGATGCTGCACTGAGCATTATCCAAGGTACCATTTCAGATCAAATTTTCCCGAGAATCGCAACCCAGGAAAGTGTGAAGGCTGCGTAGGACATTTTGAAACAAGAATTTGTTGGTGATAAGCAAGTAAGATCTGTGAAACTTCAAGGTCTTCGACGAGACTTTGAGTATACTCGCATGAATGATGGTGAGTCTCCCTCTGTGTATATTGCTAAATTATTTGATCTAATTAATCAAATGAGGAGCTATGGTGAAGATCTAAGTAATCAAAGAATTGTTCAGAAGCTGTTAATCAGCTTACGTAAATCCTATGATAGTATTGCAGCTATGATAGAAAATACTAAGGATTTAGACACCATTGATGCTCAGGATGTGGTTGCAATTTTAAAGGGTTATCAACAACGGCTTAGATAGACATGGAGAGAGTAGTAGTACGGAGAAGGCATTTGCTAGCTTGAACTTTGTATAAAAACCGAATAGCAAACACCAAAAAAGCTCTAAGCCAAAAAGGAGTAACACAGCTGATTGGAGTAATAAGGCTAGTTCCTCTGTGAAGAATGAGGCAAATAACACTGGGATAAGTGTAAATTCTATGATAGACTTCATTATGGGGAGTGTTGGGTTAAGAAAAAAGTCAAGTGTCACAAGTGTGGCAAAATTGGGCATATTTCAAAATATCATACAAACAAGAATTTGTCAGCGTGCAAAGAGTGAACTTTGCTAATCAGGTTGAAGAAACTGGAAATTTATTGTTTGCTAATCATTCTGGAAAAGTAAAGAAGATAAGTGATGAATGGTACATAGATAGTGGATGTAGCAATCATATGACATCCAGGGAAGACTTGCTTGTAGACATTGACAGAAGAGTGAAAGCAAAGGTTCAAGTAGGCAATGGAGTTTTGGTTGAAGTGGTAGGAAAAGGGACACTGATCATTGAAACAATGAAGGGTAAGAGGTATATAAAGGAGGTTATACTTGTACCTAGTCTTGCATAAAATTTGCTAAGTGTAGGACAGATGACTGAGCATGGTTACTTTCTTCTATTTGATGATAGATCTTTAAGAAACTTGGTGGTCAGTGTGAAATAGAAAGGGAATAGGTTTTTTCCTTTAATCTTCAGCATCAACAAGGAGCTTGCATTAAAAACAAATGTGCAAGAGTGTGCACATATATGGCACAAGAGGTTTGGTCATCTAAACTTCAGAAGTCTCAAGCTATTACAGAGCCAAGAAATGGTATTGGAGCTGCCTGAAATCCAAAATAGTGATACCGTGTGTCAAGGATGTGCACTGGGGAAGAATCACAAAGAGTCATTTCCCAAAGTGTCAAAGTGGAGAGCAAAGGAGCCACTAGAATTAATACCACTACTACAAAAGCCTTGGAGAAAATTACACCATTACTACAAAAGTAACAAAACGACCGAGAAAAACGCAGCGGTCTAAGTGAAAACCGTCGTTGTTTTTTAAAAGACGACGGTTCTATAAAACCGCCGTTTAATAACACCTTAGACACCTAAAAAATGGAGATTCAAATGGTTGTTCCTAAAACATGACGTACCTAATTAAAAAACCGACGTCTTATTGAAATAGGATTTCCGAGTAGTAAAATCAAAGCCAACAAAGAGCGGCAGAAGTTATGAATCGACCGACGTACAAAGTAAAGACGACGATTTCAAAAAAAGCCGCCGTTTTTACCTAGAAATTAACACGACCAAGTTTTCGTATAAGGCGCCGTATAATTACAAATAAATCCACGGCGGTAAAATACAAAATACCGCCGTACTAAATTAATGTACAACTACGGCAAAGATAAATATAACGACGTCTTTCTCGTATAGTTCTACGACGGTATCTTTAAATCTCACCACGTTGGGGTTTTCATTTAACGACGTATAATAAAATTTAACGTTGTATTTATTCACTTTATACGTCATACATTATATTTAAACCGTTGTCTTAATAAGAATTTTTTTTAACAATTTATTTCTTGGATTTTGTTATCCTACGTCGGTAGATCTATTTAATGACAAGAATTGAAATAACCACGACGGTTTATATAGAAAACCGCCGACATAATAAGATTTTTCTGAGATCACAAGGGCTAGGAAATCTTACAAGATGGAACTCTGTTCCTCATCATAATCTTACCAGAAAGACAATAACGCACATACACATTAACATCCAAAAAATTGCCTCTGAAATTTGATGACGGCAGCCTCAGATTTGCAATCAGAGAGACAATTGTTTGGAAGTTGATGATGCGTGTGCATTTGTGTATCTACACAAACGCACACACAACATCTAAAAAATTGCCTCCTAAAATTTCACGACGGCAGCCACAGATTTGCAATCAGAGAGACAATTTTTTGAAAATTGGTTATGTGTATGTTTGTGAATCAGATACACAAACATACACACACACCAACATTCAAACAATTGCCTCCTAAGAGATGAGGTGGGACAGAGAAAGGGGAAAGAAGAAGTTGAAACCCTAATCGAATACCAAAACTGAAAGAACCCGTGAAAAAAAACCCTATTTATAATTAAAAAACCAAATCCACCTCGGTTATATTACACCTAGCGACGTTTAACGAAAAGAATCGACGTCGCGGAACAAATACATTACATCATCTTAGTCTTAGTTAAGATGACAAAAAAAGACGACGGTATAACAAAAAACAGTCGTTCTTTTTATATTCGTATCTGATTTAAATTAGTCACCCAAAAAAGAAACTTTACAAATTCTAGAACATTAATTTCCTTCATTTTAAATTTCCTCAGGGAAAAAAACTCTATTTATAACGCACTGTTTTTGAAAAATAAACTGAAAGAACACGGGAAAAAAAAATTCTATTTATAATTATAAAAATAAAATCCACGTCGGTTATATTACACCTAACGACGTTTAACAAAACGAATCTACGTCGCGAAAAAAATATTGCGTCGTCTTAGTTAAAAAAAACGACGGTAGAACAAAAAACCGTCGTTGTCCCAAACAAGAAACTTTACAAATTCTAGAACATTAATTTTCGTCATTTTAAATTTCCTCGGGAAAACAAACTCAAATTATAACGCACTGTAATCGAAAACTAAAATTGAAAGAACTCGGGAAAACAAACTCTATTTATAATTAAAAATAAAATCCACGTCGGTTATATTACACTTTACGACGTTTAACAAGATAATCTACGTCGATAATTATAAACCTACGCCATCTTACTTTAATATACTACGACGACAAAAAAGACGAGCAAAAAGGCGATCGGTAGAACAGAAAACCGTCGTTGTTTCAATTTCTTTAACCGTTCTCTTTCTGCAGGACTTGGATAGTTCAAAGCATTGACAGCTGAAGCCATCTGATTCGATTGCTTAGGCTTTAGAGGCCATCTGAAGCCATTTCTATTCTTTATCGCATTCTTGAAAACCCATCTTCTTCTTCAGAAGCTCTACGGTTAAAGGAACAAGCTATCACAAATCTGACGGATCTTCTTAGCCAAGAAAATCGAGCGAGAGAGCACATCGATCTTCAGGTTTCCCTGAGAAGCAAACTTTCCTTCGACAGCGAGTGGAGGCCAGGCTTGCATAAGTCTCCTATCAGGCTTGACAAGCTTCCTCTTGTGGACATAGATTTGTTGGAGAGTAAGCTCCATTTCTCTTTGAGAAAGACATTCAAATTATTGTCTTTGAGATGTAAGAGAGAGTGTCTGTGAGAGAGGAAGAAATTGGAAACCTAAATGAAAACTAAAAACTGAAAGAAAGCGATAAATTTATACAATAAATTTTTAAAACCCCAGCGGTCCTTAAAACCGCGTTTAATTCTAAAATCCACGTCGGTATATTAAAAAACGACGACGTATATTATAAAAATCAACGTCGGTATCTTACAAAAAAACGACGTGTTAAATACTTCTACCATGACGCGAGATATTAATTTATCGACTTTTATGTTGGAGTTTACTACGACGGTACCTACAACACTACTGTCGTATTTATTTACCACGTCCTAAGTTCAAATTATCGTCGATGTTTGTTTATTTATACGTCGTCGTTCTATGTAAACCGCCGTCTTATTTTTATGAAACAGTTTGTATATATATACAACTTTTCGTCTACCTGACTTACACAAGCACTGTTTCCAAACCCGAGAAAAAATTTCAATCTCCCAAAGAAAACTTTTCGTCTTTTTTCTTTGTCGAGCACCAGAGTATCTCATCGTCTTCCTCTCGTCTTCGTCGTCGTCTCTGAACTTAAACACCAAACTCCGAGACAAAGCTTTCATTGCATGCAAAAGGTAAGCTTTCATTTCTCACTATTTTTGTTGCTATTTTGCATGCTCATACAGTTTTTGTTTTGAAAATCTTTTTACCTTTTTTCTGACCAAAATCATTTTAGTTCTTTCCAAGTTTGATAAAATATACAGACAAAGAGGGAAAGTTTCCAACTTTGAACACAACTACTTCAACTAAATAAGACGATGGTAGCTACTTATTTACGTGGTTAAATATGTAAACCACGATGGTTCGTCAGTCCTCCTAGCATCGTCTGAAAATTGATCTAAGTTGTTTTTAAAATGACCGTCGTTTTTTTATTTGCTTGTTTAATTGCAGGTTTGATTTCTCTGAGCCATGGTTTTTGTTTTTCCTAATTTGATAAAATACAAAGACAAAGAAAGTAGGGTTTGGTATCTCATATAGACGACGGTATCTTATTATTTTGTGTGAATGTTAATACCACGACGTTATACTAAGATACCGTCGTCTATATAAGATGCCAAACCTTTCTTTCTTTTCTTTGTATTTTATCAAATTAGGAAAAACAAAAACCATGTTTCAGAGAAATTAAACCTGCAATCAAACATTCACAGAGAAAGAAAAAGGTTTTTGGATTCTTATACAGACGATGGTATCTTATTATTTACGTCGTGTGAATGTCCATACCACGACGTTATATTAATATTAACGTCGTATGAATTTAAATATCACGACATCGTGTAAATATCGCCGTAATAAATTCTTATTACGTCTTCTTTTATATTGTTTCGTCATTGTTTAAGTACTCTCATTTTAAACATTTATTACGTCTGATGTTATGTTATTGCATCGTGTAAAATCTTATCATATGTCGTGTTTTATAAATAACCGTCGTTTGTGTTCTTAATTTTTTCCTGAAATATTTTCACTTGCAGGTTTGTTTTTTCTCAGTAACCATGGTTTCTACCAAAGTAAGGACTCTGGCTCCAAAAAA
Source organism: Prunus mume (assembly GCF_029339155.1). Lineage (NCBI taxonomy): Eukaryota > Viridiplantae > Streptophyta > Magnoliopsida > Rosales > Rosaceae > Prunus > Prunus mume. The sequence goes on from NC_142699.1 coordinate 42,467,255, forward strand.
ATGGAGGTAAGGAGCTTGGAATGGTAACAACTCAAGACAAGCCCTTGAAGAAGTTGAAGTTTGTTTCATCTGCTGAGACAGAACCAACCAGCACGACAACAATTTCTGAGGATTCAAAGTTAGGTCGAGGCATGAGCACAATGACTCGTGTTGTGAAGAGAAAAATTCAGAAAATCAAGCCAGTTGTTGAGTACAATAAAAGGGGGAAAGGATGTGGCCCTGCACATATTGAGACGCAATCCTACATTGGTGTGTTGGCATGCTCCAGAGTCCCACTTGTGGACAAGAAATGCGTTGAAATCCCCAAGGATATAAAGGAGCAGATTTGGGAAGCCGTTGACATGGCTTTTGTGGTAGGTCAAGGGGGAAAGAACTCGGTGTTATCTTCTGCTACCAAGAAATGGAAGGATTTCAAGTCTACACTAACGAGGCATTATATCCTTCCATACATCAAAGAGAGGGAGAAATTAAGCCAACCCACTGAGAATATATAAATTCATAGAAAGCAGAATGGGATGCCTTTGTAGCTTCAAGGTTATCCAAAGAATTTGATGCATGCATTCTCAGCATTCACAGATTAGGAGAAACTTGAGTACAATCATCGATTGTCTCGAAAAGGATATCTGGTTTGGAGGATCAATTGGAGGAAACCATGCCTAGGGTAGAAATTGATCGATCTACCTTATGGAAGAAAGCTAGACAGGACAAACATGGTAACATCCCGGATCCAAAGGTGGCAGAGAAAGCAAAATTAATTGTAAGCCTACACACTCTGTTTTAAATTTTTATTAAACTGTGTATAATTCTTATTACGTCTTATGTTATATTTTTGCGCCGTGTGAATGATATTACTACGTCGAAATTTTTTAAAAAACGTCGTGAAAGGTCTAAATCTGGAATCACTACTCTGTTTTCTATAATTATAGCATAAGACGTCGGTGGTTAATTTTTGTGTCGTGTGAATGATATTACAACGTCAAAATGTTTTAAAAAACGTCGTTAAAGGTCTGAATACGGAATCATTGCTCTGTTTTCTGAATTATAGCATAAGACGTCGGTGGTTTATTTATTGCGTCGTTTGAAACGAATTACCACGTCGTTAGTAACTACCGTCGTTATAAAATCATAATAACGTCGACTTCTATGTTATTGCGTCGTGTGAAAGTTTATAATACGTCGTTTGTTTATAAATAACCGTCGTGTGTTTTCTTGTGCTTAATGTTTTCTTGTTTAGGATGAATTGCAAAAACGAGTCTCGGAAGGCAGTCTTAGTGTATTTGGCAGCAATGATGTGTTGACCATGGCTTTGGGTCCCGAGCATCCAGGGGGAGTGAGAGGGGTAGGTCTTGGGATTTCCATAGGCGTACTTCAATTTACCCAAACATGAGGATTAAATTTGCGATCATTTAAAGGAAAGTGTCAGAATTGTCCTTCAAGAAGAGACTAAGAAGATGGAAGCTAGGTCAAGGGAAGAGACTTTAAGGATAGAGGCTAGAACCAAGCAATTGGTAGAGGTGAGAGGAAAATTCTTGATCAGCTTTCCCAACTCATCCCCAATTTTGATCCAAGCATGCTTAAACCGAAAACTAGCCCCTGTCAAAACCAAAGTCCCAAAAATCCAATGTCTGACAAAGCAAGCTGCTTTGGGGCTGATGTGAGATCCTACATTTTGAGGATAATCGCCAAAAATAGAAAGCAGCGAGGAAAAGCGGTAACATATCTGAACTTTGAATTCTTCTGTTTTTTAAAAAACTATTAGACATCGTTATTATGAAGAAAACCGTCGTTTGAAAATCAAACCACGACAATTTTATAAATAAACCGTCGTTGTATTTCAATACCACGTCGTATTTAGGTTACTTGTTTTACACGCCATTAGAAGTCGTACTTTGTGGTTTTTAGACGCACGGTTTTAGTCCTTACCGACGTAGTAGACAAATCCCATGCGTTTATTATTTACCATCGTTTAATAATTTTAAGACGTCCATAATTCTTACATACCGTCTTATGTTATGCCTTACCACGACGTTTTGATTTAATTTTTTTACTTTCTGTATAATCTGTCTTATATATATATATATATATATATATTTCTTTATTACTTAAAACACAAATATGGGGATTTAGAAAAAAACAAAGATGAAGAGAAGAAGGAAGAAAAAAAATAAGAAAAAAAAGATGAAGAGAAAAAGAAGAAAAAATGATAAAGAGAAAAAGAAGAAAAACAAGACGAAGTAAAGCATGACAAAAGGTATATTCTCATAACTTTGCCTTTTTATTTGTTTTCAAATTTCAGACGTCGATATTTTCTTTAAACCATCGTTTGTTTTCAAATTAGACGTCGGAATTTATTTCATATGACGTAATAAATTATTCAACACGACGGTTTTTTATTACCATCGTTTAAATTATTATTAGACGACGTTGTTTTCTTTAAACCGTCGTTTTTATTGAATTACCACATCATTTTATTTTGCTTTATTTCTTTAAACAGGGTACTGAAGTAGTTGATTATTCAAATGTGGAGGTGCCATCTTCCTTACAATCCCTTTGTCGTTATGTGGAAACGACACTAACGCCTCAGGAGAAGATCATGACCTTCACAATTGAGAAGGAGGTGTTTGGTGCAGATCGCAATACCTTCGTCTTGCCTGAAGATATTACACGGTGAGCAGGCATGGAAGAAATTGGGGCAACTGTGGTTGCAGTATATATGAGGTTTGTCCTTATCAAATACTTATTTCACACTCAAATTTGTGTTTGAAAAAAAAAATCATTATAGCATAAGACGTCGGTGGTTTATTTATTGAGTCATTTGAAACCACTAACCACGTCGTTCTTTTTTACCGGTCGTGATAAATTAGTTATAACGTCTATTTCTATTTGATTAAATCGTGTGAAATTGTATAATTCGTTGTTTGTTTATAAATAACCGTCGTGTGTTTTTTTGTGCTGACTTTTTTATATATCTTTGTTTTATATATTTAGGTGCTTATATGATCGTTTGAGAGAAGCAAATATGTGCAGCATGGTTGGCTTTATCGACCCTGCTCAAGTTAGTGCCAACGCTGGGTCACTAATTGACATATCACGATTGGTAGCAGGTCGACTTCAGAAGACAGATGGTGAACAGATTTTCATGATGCCTTACAATCCAGGGTTAGTCTCCTTAACAAGATTTTGTTTGTATGACTTTCACTAACTGAGTGTGTATAAAACTGTTTAAATAATTTTGTGCCGTTTGAAACATCTAACCACATCGGTGTTTTATTTATTGAGTCGTTTGAAACTACTAACCACGTCGTTAGTTATTTACCGTTGTGATAAATTTATAATGACGTCGATTGCTACGTTATTTCGTCGTGTGAAACTGTATAATACGTTGTTTTTTATAAATAACCGTCGTGTGTTTTCTTGTGCTGACTTTTTATACTAACCGTCGTTTTTTATGTTAATTTTGTGCAGCCGTCATTGGGTTTTGCTGATTGTGAGAGCAAAGAGGGAAACTGTCTATTTTCTGGATCCTCTGCCTGGAAATTGTGTGGTTGATGAGGAGGCCAAAAACATCGTGAACAGTGCTTTAAAAATTTATAATTCCCATATAGGCAGACCAGGCCGTAAAGCACCAATTTGGAAAACAGTAGGCACACCAAAGCAATCCAGCAAGTATCGAATGCGGGTATTATGTGATGCGCTTCATGAGGGACATCGTCATGGATCCTTCCTTGGAGTTTGAGAAGAAGGTAAGAAGAAAATTTTCAGATATATTTTATGTGGTTTTTTGTATTATCAACGACGGTACTTTATAATTACCGTCGTTGAATCGATATACTACGTCGGTTATGAAAAATAGCGTCGTCTGTGATTGAATTTCTTTTTATTTATAAAGCTTAATAATCATTGTTTATGGATTGCAGTTTGCCAAGGGGAAAAGAGCAAGCGCCATACCCTAAGCAACCATTGATGAAGTCCGGAATGAATGGGCAGAGTTTGTTTGCCTTCATATAGAGTAGAGGATTTTTGGAACACTTGATATTTTTATATAATGTACAAATTTTGTCTATAATATATAATGTACAAATTTTGTCTATAATATACATCCTTTTTTTCTCTGAAAATTTGTTGAGGTTTTCATAATTTAAAAGAAAAAACAAATTGCGTAACCGACGTGTAATAACTTTCCAACGACATAATTATGTCAAAAACCGACGTAAAAGGATATTTAGACGACGGATATGACGTGGTAATTAAATTACACGGCGACACCTTTTTTGTTTAAGTCGTGATATACCGTTTGTACGTCTATGGGACGTCGTTGTAGTGAAAATTTCGCCATGGTTTCGCTTTTAAACGACGTCCTTTGAACAACTAAGTCGTTTATTATATTTACAACGTCGTTACTTTCTTAAAGTCGACGTGGTTTGTTGTGTTTGTACGAATATTTTATTCTATTTCATTCAAAATATTCATAATAAATTTAAAATAGATCAAAAAAATGCAACGTCAACTCCTATGAAGTCATTGATATATTTTCTTCCCCCTAAACCTTAAAAAAATTCAGTTTGAGTAATACAATTTTAAAATGACCACCCAAAAATAAATTGTTTTGATGAGTCATAACATCACTTATAGTTTGGATTTAGGGTTTAGGGTTGAGGGCTTAGGGTTGTTATTTATTAGGGTTTAGGGTTAAAAGATAATTTTTGGGGTTTACGGTTTATGTTTGTTATATATTAGGCTGTAAAACCATAAACAATTTTATAAAATTATATTTTAAAAATATATAATTTAGAGTTTAGGGTTTAGGTTATTACTTTTTAACGACGGTGATTGAGTCGTGGAATATTGAGTTTACGTCGGATGGTGAAACATCCGCCATGATTTCTCTTTTAAACGACGTCCTTTTTACAAGTGAGTCGTTTATTATAATTTACAACGTCGTTAATTTATTAACCCCGACGTAAAAGGTTATTCTAACGACGCTATTGGTTCAATAGACGACGTGGTTTCTTCAAAATAAACGGTGTTACGTTAAGTGTTTGCGTCGGGGAATACTATATTTACGTCGGTTTTGGTAGAACTTTCGACATGGTTTTTCTTAGTTTTGACGACTTCTGTTTGATTTTGCCTCGTACATAGTTTTACCACGACGCCTTTAATGTAATAAGCGTCATGTTTAAAGTGAACTTTTAACGACGGTTTTTTTTTTCCGTCGATGTTTTAAAGAGCGCGCTTTCTAAAAATATTTGCGCGACCAAAACTTTTCAGATTTGGCTCTTAGTTTTATACTTCTAACCCTGAACCCTAAAATTTTCAGATTTCGCTCAACATAACATTTAGCTCTCTCACTTCATCTCTAATTCAAAGTTGGGCTCTCCAGCTCTGTCGAATCCAAGTAGGCCATAATCTATGAGCTCTGCTAACCTGTAAGTACAAACCCTATCTTCCCCTTGTAAATTCATTGAATGATATTAGGTTGTTTTGTTAAAGGATTTTAGATATATGTTTTGCGATCTGTTAATAATGCCGCTGTTGGAGGTATGGGTTCATGGATTTTCTGTTTAATGTTTTTTTGATCACTCTCTGTTATGTTAAATTGGGAATGGATTTATTGTTTTCATGCTTAGTATATGTTGGTTTCATGCTTGGTTTCATGTATATGTTGTGTTCTTAATAGGGTGTTGAGATCTTGAAAATAAACTGGGATATCGACGCGTTTGTAGGCATACGCGACGGTTTTTCATAAACCGTAAATCTGTATTATATACATGACGGTGTTCTTTAAATACCGTCGTGGTTATAATTAGACGACGTTTGTTGAAAATCCTTCGTCTATATATGTCAAATACGTCTATTTTTGTTTAAGAACCGTCGTCTGTGTTGTATATTACTAGCTATTAGAACTTTATATAATCTGCTATAGTGATGGTCATTGCTTGTCTTTTCACTTTATTATATATAATAGAGTACAGTGTCGGAGATAGATAAGTCATGGATGCACTCGGATGGAAGATCGAAGGCATATGAGTTAGGGGTGGAGGCATTTTTGAACTTTTCTGTAGAAAATCTGCTAACTACAACACATATCCATTGTCCATGTGTTAAATGTGTTAATTTGAAATTGTTTGAGGTTGGAATTATAAGGGATCACTTATACTTTAATGGAGTTGACCAAAGCTATAAGAATTGGACATTTCACGGAGAACCTTGAAGCAAACTACTAATGCTAGTAGAAATGTTGAAGAAGATGATGAACATAGTAGGTACATTTTTGTGTCTGAAGAAATAGAGATGGATGATAATGATTTTGGTGATTTTGGATCTGATTCTTATGAGTTTGCCAATGTGATTGGGGATGGAGATCAACCATTGTACCCTGGTTGTAGAAAGTACACGAAGTTATCGGCATTAGTGAAGTTGTATAATTTGAAGGCAAAACATGGGATGAGTGATGTCTGTTTATGCACAGAATTATTGATAATTCAAGGTGATTTGCTTCAGAAGGAAATACAGTGATCGGCCTCGTATGAGGCAAAAAAGACTTTGTGTGCATTAGGGCTGAGTTATGAGAAAATGCATGCATGCCCCAATGATTGCATCTTGTATAGGAAGGAGTATGAGGATTCAACTAATTGTCCTACTTGTGGTATCTCAAGGTGGAAGGAAGGAAAAGATTCAATCTTGAAATAGGGTGTGCCAGCGAAGGTGTTGTGGTATTTTCCTCCAATTCCAAGGTTTAAAAGGATGTTTCGATCACATGAGACAACTAAGAGTTTGACTTGGCATGCTGCTAGAAAACTAATTGACGGTCAGATGTCTCATCCGGCTGATTCCTCGTCTTGGAAACTTCTTGATGATAAATGACCCGAGTTTGGTAATGAGCCGAGAAACTTGAGATTGGCTCTTTCATATGATGGATTCAATCCCCATAGTTCTCTAAGTAGCAGATATAGTTGCTGGCCAGTTATCTTAGTTACATAATCTCCCTCCATGGTTGTGCATGAAACGAAAGTTTATGATGTTGACCTTATTGATTTCCGGTCCTAAACAAACCGGAAATGATATAGACGTCTACTTGAAGCCTTTGATTGATGATTTAAAATCTTTGTGGGATGGGATTAGAGGAGTGTATGATGCACATAATGGAGAATACTTTACACTCAGAGCTGCATTAATGTGGACAATTAATGATTTCTCTGCTTACGGAAACTTATCTGGTTGTGTTGTTAAAGGATGTAAAGCTTGTCCAATACATTGGGCATAGAAAATGGTTACCAATCAATCATCCATATAGGAGGCAACGTGCAGCTTTTAATGGGAAACCTGAATATGGCACACCTCCCGAGCCATTAACCGGAGAAGAAGTGTTGCATATGGTTGAAGATGGTGACGGAGTTTGTTGGAAAATGTTTGCGATAATATCATTGGTACATTGCTGGAGACCCCTGAAAAAAATAAAGATGAGATTGCTGCTCAATTAGATTTATTGAACATGGGGGTCAAAACTGATTTGCAACCCGAGTATGGAGAAAGACGTACTCGTTTGCCTCCCGGGCCATGGAATTTGTCAAGAGCCGAGAAGAGAGAGGTTTGCAATTCTTTCTATGGTATGAAGGTCCCTAAAGGTTATTCTTCAAATATAAAAAATCTTGTATCTTTACAAGATTCAAGACTTCTTGGCCTTAAATCACATGATTGTCATACCTTAATGCAACAATTACTCCCTGTGGCAATTCGTTCTGTTTTGGAAAAAGCCTGCAAGGTATGCAATAACTCATTTGTGCTTCTTCTTCAATGCTATATGTGCAAAGACTGTTGATGTTTCCAAGCTAGATAAGTTGGAAGAAGATGTAGTAATTACTTTGTGTTTGCTTGAGAAGTACTTTCCCCCTTCATTCTTTGATATCATGGTTCATCTAGTAGTACATCTTGTCAGAGAAGTTCGTCTATGTGGGCCGGTATATTTTAGATGGATGTATCTGTTTGAAAGATATATGAAAGTGCTAAAGAGGTATGTTCAGAATCGTACTCGTCCCGAAGGTTGCATTGCTGAGCGGTATATAGCTGAAGAAGCTGTAGAGTTTTGTACCCAGCATTTATGGGATGTTAGTACAGTTGGAGTGCCTTCAAGCCAAAAGATGGGAGTTTCAAAGCCATTATCAGGTTGCACAGTGAGCGTAGTTGATCGGGACCTGTTGAACCAAGCACATCTATATGTCTTGGAGAATACGGAGAAAGTCCTACCTTATATCGAGTACGTATAAGTTTTATTCTTTAAGTTTCTATTTTAAATTATTTCTTATGTTTATCTCATATGTTTGGGACCGTAATGCTTGAATTTTTCGTGTCATGTAGGGAACATATGATCCACATCAAGACCGCTTATCCAAAATTTAGAAAGAGAACAAAGTGGCTGCAGGATAAACACAATAGCACGTTCATTCAATGGCTACGCTTCAAGGTATATGTTATTGAATAACATATTGGACTTTTAATTTTCTTCTTTCTATGTCAGATTGAATTAAGTTATGATTAATTTGCAGGTTCAAAGTGAACTTAATGAGGAAGACAATCATGGCGTATCAGAAAATTTAAGGTGGCTAGCAGCTGGTCCAAACATGGCAGTGCCATTATATAGGAGCTATCTTATTAAAGGTATTAAATTCAACATCAAGGCACAAAATGATGTGCGGACAACTCAAAATAGTGGAGTTTATTTACTTGCACATACCATGCAAGTTGCTAGTGCCAAGGATAAAAACCCAATTCTCTCAAATATGGGTTTCTGTGGTGTCATTCAAGAAATTTGGGACCTTGACTACCAAGAGTTTACAATCCCAGTCTTTAGGTGTGATTGGATAGATAGTACTTCTGGTCTTGTAGTAGACGAACTTGGATTTACCCTTGTAGATTTTAGTAAAATTGGACATAGGAATGACCAATTTGTTTTGGCTTCTCAAGTCAAACAAGTATTTTTTGTTGACGACCCAATGCATCGTGGTTGGTCGGTAATGTTATCAATGCCTAATAGAGAATACAATGATGTTATTGGTGATGATGTCTTAGGTGATGTGAGAATTGAGTGTGAGCCATTTCTAGAGGTATGCCAAATGTTGACACATTTGATGAAGTGGTGGGTGAGTTAGGGAGTCAAAATATTCGAGATGGGTGTGAAGATATATGGATTGAATGATGCTTTATGTAATTGGCAGTGTATGACATTAATTTTGTAATATATTGTAATGTGATTTCTTCACTTTCATTATACAGGTTTTGGCTACAAAACAATTAGTACAAAAATTACTGGTTTCACATTACAAATACAACGGTCTTGATAAAAATGTGAAAAACAAAAGTCTGTTCTAATAAAAAACGACGTTTTGGAGCATTCAACGACCGCAATATATTTACCGACGTCTTAAAGCAACGTAACAGTAAAGAACCACGACACTATTGTGAAACAGTTATCCAGGATAACACGTCGGAGAAGCATAAAGAACTGCCATGTAATTCAAAATAACACGACTCCAATCCCATAATACCGATGTCTAAAAGACGAGATATCTAACCTGAACGTTACAAAAGACGACGTCGTCATAAATTTACCACGTCGCATGTTCTTTCATAAATGAAGTGGAAAAGATGAATTCACGACGGTATTTGAAGTCCATCGGTAAATTTGTCGACCTTAAGATATATTTGGACGTCGTTCCTTTAAAAAAAGAACGTTATATTGACGTATCCACGTCTCTTTTCTTATGATAATGTCGTTAAAATTGCTTTACACGGTGAATTTTGGATAAACAACGCCGTCTAATATGAATTAGACGACGGTAATTTTGTTAATGGTGACGTATAAATTATGAAACATGGCTGTCTTTTTCATGATAACGATGTTGTATATTGACGACAGCGTCGTCTTTATAAATTAATGTGTCGTAATTAATGATCCCAACATTTTTTCCACGTCGTTTATTTTCAGATCGTGTCTTTAAAATTATTTTACACGGCGGTAGAATGAGAAACGATGCCGTCTCAGAGTCATTAGACGACGATTATATTTTAAAATATGACGTATAAATTCTGTAATACAGCTCTCATTTATTTGAAACCGACGTTGTTTATTCAGTTCAACGTCGTCTCTGTAAATACATGCGTCGTAAGTAATAACCTAACATCTTTTTCCACGTCATCATTCATAGAAAAATCGAAGTGGAAAATTTATTTCACGACAGTTGTTGGAAATGTAGTGACGTAATAGGTGTCAATAACGTCGTTTGTTATGTATTTAAAGACGTCATATTTTTATTTGTCGTGAAAGGTGTATTTGATGGCGTTGAGTTTTAGTTCTCATCGTTGTATGTGTATCTTGCGGCCATGTTCTGTTAATATATGTCATATGTTGCCTTTTTAACGACGTTTTTTGTTAGAGTTGGTCGTCTATTCTCATCCTCGACTGTTTTTTTATCTCTTTTTGCAGTACAAAGCGTCGGTTTTTGTTTGTTGATAGCGTTGTTTGTTTTTTGTGCCAATTATTAGCGTCGTGGTTTGGTTAGGAAAAGATGTCGGTGGATTCCACGACCATTTGAAAACGTAATACGGCGGTGAATTCCGTCGTCTTTTTCCTTTGTAGTAGTGCAATTTTGAGAGATTGAGTGGGAAAACCTTGGATTAAACACCTGAAAGTGTTTGGCTCAATGTGTTATCCTCTTATTCCAGGAAATTTAATGCACAAATTAGAAGCAACAAGTGGCATAGGTGTTTTTATTGGATATGGTGTTTGTGAGAAGGGGTATAGAATATTGAATCCAACGACTCAAAAGGTCTTGCTCTCTAGGGATGTAATCTTTGATGAGAATGGCAAATGGGATTGGGAGAAGCACAAAGTCAAGGAAGTCTGCATTCCTTTATCTACAAGCGAGCCTTTAGACATGGGTAGAATGGATGAAAGGCTTGAATCTCAGGACCAAGTGATATCTGATGGGTCTCAAATTGAAGTTGGACATTCTCCAGTTACTGACTTTGGTGATTCAAGTAGCCTTCTGTCTACACCTTAGTATGATGATACACCGTTGAGGTACAGGAACTTGAGTGAGATTTATGAAAGATGTCATCTATGCATTGTTGAGCTTTCTGAATGTTTTGATGAAGCTGCACAGGATGAGGCATGGAAAAAGGCAATGGAAAACAAAATGAATATGATTGAGAAAAATCAGACATGGGAGTTGGTAAGAAGACCATCGATAAGCCTGTGATTGGGGTCAAATGGGTGTATAAAACAAAGTTTAACTTAGATGGCTCGGTTCAAAAGAATAAAGTGAGGCTAGTTGCAAAGGGCTATGCACAAAAGCCCGGAATAGATTATAATGAAACCTTTGCACCTGTGGCAAGGTTAGACACCATAATGTCACGGGATGACTTTTTCGGAGTCTTCCTTCCGTGCGGCCTTAGACTTGATCGCCTCTCGAACAAGCTAAGTCAGCCTCCTTCCCACAATACAAGATCAAACCAAGCAAAGAACAATCGCAAGAGCAAGAGCAGTAAGAATGCTTAACCGAGTTTGGGAGAATATATGCTTGTATTGCTACTCAAATGCTTTACAAGTTGTGAGGTGAGGATACACAATGTGTCATCCCCCTTATATACTATCCCTATCCCACCTACCACCACAGTAGGTGGGTAAGATACAATGTCACCTACCAACATCTACCAACTACTATCACCAACTGTAGTCTACCAACTACTATACAACGAATGTCTACGGACATGTGGGCTGGAGGTCTGGCAGTCAATCAGCAGGTTGGGCCTTGAACATGCGGGCGTGACATTCTCCCCACCTAATCCGGAGGCGTCATGCGTCGCCGAGTAGATCCTTCCGTTGAATGCCGATGATGTCTTTGTACTTCCACAAAGACTCTTCTTTCTCCCAGTTGCCTTCGGACTCTGGCGGGCCCTTCCATTTGACAAAAATTACTCAAGTACCTCGGTACACCCTTTGCGTCGCACCTGCCGGCAGCCGCGAAGTCACTCAACCTCCTTGTCAAATGGTAGAGTCACCATCAAAGGTGGATCTCGTTGAGACTCTCCACGACTTGGCTCCTCAAGGTCGGCATGGTAGGGCTTGAGATTGCTCACGTGGAACACCGGATGAATCTTCAATCGGTGGAAGTTGTAATACACAGAAGTGGCGCTTCTTCCCACCGATCGATGATAGGAAATGGGCCTCACATCTCCTCAACAACGCCTTGTGTAACTTTCTAGTGGACTTGTGTTGAGAAGGGTTGAGCTTCACAAAGACCATATCACCTGGTTGGAACACAACATCTCGCCTATGCTTGTCCGCCCATTTCTTCATCTTCCGAAGTGTTGCCTTCTCCAATTGAGCCCGCGCCAACTCATTAGTCTCCACCTTTGGTCGCTTATGCGTACTGCTACTTCTGTAGCCTCGACACCACTGTTCGTGTCATAGGTTGTTGTCCTGCTAACCCAAAGGACTTGACCTGGATTCTTACTCACGCAAGTTGTATGAGAATTGAGCAACATCCAACAACTTTGCCTAATTCGCCGGTTGGCACTCACATAGTGCCTCGATTGTCCCACCTTGGAACATAGATCACCTTCTTGTTGTGAAAGAACATCATCATCAAAATCTTCTTTGTCTTCCCATTTGACAAGCTCCAATGCACTTGGGATCATGCAACAAGCCCTCTGTATCCTCTCGCTTCCATGTCATTGAGCCTGACTCGAAAGCCAATGGTGTCCATCCCGCATGAGTACACCACCACAGCGTAATCGATGCATCACAGTGTACCTCAAATGGTTTGCTAAGATCGTAAGTCTCAAAGATTGGTTCCTCCATAGGTGCCTCTTCAACTCCTCAAGGCATGATCCACCTTCCTCTTAGGTGGTAAGGTTTTGGGCAACTTGGGCATGACATCCAAACTCCTTAAGGATTGCCTCCATACTTTCTCGGACAAAGTTGAACTTCCTTCCAACTATATCCATCTTCATAGTTGCAAGGAACGTCTGTTCACCCTTCTTCCAAGACTTTGAAAATTGCATACGATAAAAGCTTCATTCTCGCTTTGTTGCTCACCACTGCACCATGCATGGCATTGTTCCACCGCAATGCACATAGTATTGTAGAATGGAATGGGAAATGCTTTTACCTCGCCCATGAACTCCATTCCTAGCACGACATCGTAGTCATCCATTGGGATCACTTTAGAAGTTAGCTACTCCTTCCAGCGAAAGAATGTAGCTCCACACCACGAGCTACTCCATCAATTGGTTTGGCAGTTGAATTCACCGTCTTCATACTGCCTGCTTCCTTCGAGACTCGACACCCAAGTCTCTTTGCTTCTCGTGACGACATAAAGTTGTGCGACAACTGATTCACTCAGTAACGAGTTGTCTTACCATTCACCATGGCATCGACGAACATCACACCTTTGGCTTGAACCTGTGGTTGAGCTCCCTTGGCCTGTAGGGTATTGAAGCGTGAATGGCCCCATTCCTCGCTCCCTCTCGCCCCTCTTCCTCTCTTGGTTCATAGCATTCAAGGTTGTTTTCATGACAAGCCCGCATCATGTGCGCCTCCATCGCAGTAGCAGCGCTAGTCGACTTGTCTTCCCTTGTCACCTTTGTTTCCTTCTTCCTGATGACTTGTGACCGCTGACTTGTCCCCCACTTTGCTACCCTTGGCTTGTTGTCTCCCCACCGGATCCATCTGCTATCTTTCTTTCCTTTGAACTTGAGTCGCTTTGATCCTTCCCTTGAACTCAACAAGAGACTCAATTGCAGCAATTGCCTCGATAAGGTTTGACATGCCTTTGTAACTCCAGCTTGGCCCAATTCTGTAGGCCACTCATGAAGTACATGAGCTTGTCTTCATCCGTCATGCTAGGCACCTCGAACAATAGGTTGGTGAACATGGCGACATAGTCCTTCACGTTCCCAGTTTGCTTCAACCATCTCAGCTTCTCCTTTGCCTCATACTTGGCATTCTCTGGATAGAAATGCAACATAATATCCTTCTAAATTCATCCCAAGTCTCATGTAAACGCACTTTGTCTGATCTCCATAGATCGACGACGCCACCACATGAGAGCATTGTCGGTGAGAAACAACGCTGTCGGTTGATCTGGGCTCATCATCCTCGAGCTTCGATACTTGAAATACTTCTCGATATTCCACAAAAATGTCTAGCTCCTTCGCCTCTTCCCATTATAGGATTTGGGCTTGAAAGAATCTAACACCTTGGGTTCCTTCGAGTTGGGTCTTGTTCAACATGCTTCCTTGCACAAAGCCCAATCTCCTTTCACATCCTCACCTCTCACGGCGGTAAGCTCCCGCAAGAAGTGATCCATCTTGGTTTGGACATCTAGCCGCATGCTGTCCAATGCGGAGTTGAGGACTCCTTGAAATTGGCCTGAAGCTCATCCACCACAAAAACCACTTCGTAAGGACGCCCTCTCTAGTCACGATCAAACTCGACCACGCCATCTCCATCTTAGAAAGCCGCTTCTCCATCATGGCTACAACATCTCTAGATCGTTCCCTCTTTGATTTGCCCCCACGATCCATATTGACCTGGACAGACAGGCTCCACATCGGATCCGCTTCGACATGTCGAATGATTCGAAGCCGCCCTCGATACCAATCACACGGATGACTTTTTCGAGTCTTCCTTCCGTGCGGCCTTAGACTTGATCGCCTCTCGAACAAGCTAAGTCAGCCTCCTTCCCACAATACAAGATCGAACCAAGCAAAGAACAATCGCAAGAGCAAGAACAGTAAGAATGCTTAACCGAGTTTGGGAGAATATATGCTTGTATTGCTACTCAAATGCTTTACAAGTTGTGAGGTGAGGATACACAATGTGTCATCCCCCTTATATACTATCCCTATCCCACCTACCACCACAGTAGGGTAAGATACAATGTCACCTACCAACATCTACCAACTACTGTCACCAACCGTAGTCTACCAACTACTATACAACGAATCTAGACATGTGGGCTAAGAGGTCTAGCATGATCAATCCAACGGGTTGGGCCTTGAACATGCGGGCCGTGATAAGAACCTTATTGCACTAGTCAAAGAACAATTGAAGCTATACCTGGATGATGAAATCTACCTTCTTAAATGGTGTGCTTGAAGAGGAGGTGTATGAGATCAGCACCGATGGATTCTAACCGCAAGGAGAGGAGGATAAAGTGTACAAATTGCACAAGGCCTTGTATGGTTTGAAGCAGGCACCTAGAGCCTGGTATGGAGAGATAGATTCCTACCTTGTGCAGTGTGGTTTCAAAAGAAGTATTAGTGAAGCAACATTATATACTAGTGCAAAAAGACTTGATATGATCATTGTTCTATATATATATTGATGATATAGTTTATACTGGAAATTTTAGAGTTATTACAGGAGTTTAAGACTGATATGATGCATAAGTATGAAATGACATATTTGGGTTTACTACACCATTTTCTAGGAATGGGGTTATCCAAACAAGATTGTATCTTCATACATCGAAAATATGCCTCAACTCGTTGAAGACGCTTGGGCTCCAGGATGTAAACTCGTGAGCATTCCCGTACCAAAATGATAAACTGAGGAAGGATGATTTATAGTGGAGCTGCAGATGAAGCTCAATACAAGAAAATTGTGGAAGCTTGTTGTATCTCACAGCAACAAGGGGCTCATAATGTATGTGTATGTTTGTTATAAGGTTTATGCATTGTCCTACAAACAAGCATTATGGAACAGCAAAGAGAGTTCTCAGATATATTCAAGGGACTCTGATTTTGGTTTGGAGTATAAGAAAGGAGAAGGTTCACTTGGTGGGTTTTTGTGATAGTGATGGTCTGGACTGAAGAGGATATGAAGAGTACATCCGGATATGCTTTACATTTAAGTGAGAGTTCTTGGGCATCTGTCAAACAACAATGTGTTGCTTTATCCACAGCAAGCATAGTATATTAGTGCATCAGAGGCAACACACAAGCCATTTGGTTAAGATTTATGCTAGAAGACTTTGTGAATGCAACTGTTGCAACACCATTCAACTGTGATAACACTTCAGCTATTGCTATCACTAAGAATCCTATATTCAATCAAAACCAAGCATATCAATCAAGGTATCACTACATCAAGGAGGCGCAGCAAGGAGTGATTAATTTGATTCACTGCTTACAAAGGAGCCGGTATAGCTGACATTTTCACAAAGGCATTGGCAAGAGAACAATTCTCCTATCTGAGAGATCTTCTTGGAGTGAAATCAGTTCACAATTTAAAGGGGAGTGTTAGAGTGTAAATTGATGATCTGATTAGAAGAAGTTTATAGGCTGAGTTTATAGATTGAGCTTGTGTGTCAAGTAATGTGCTGGTTAAGTCTTATAGGGCTTGACATTGGACAAGTTTCCTAATCTCCAAGAATGTAATGGATGGCTGAGATTGAGATTAGAATTGTGTCTATCTCTCTCTCCTCCAACGGTTTGTACTGTGTGCGTGAGTGAGCTCTGCTGCTGTGATACAGAGTGCTCAATATACAACAGAAAATATAGAAGTAAAATTCTCTCTGATCATTCCTGTGATTCTCTCTTCCATATATGCTAGATTTCATTTCTCTAACAATCCCAACACGCTCGTCTTTGTTTGCATAAAATGTATTGCCACAAATGTTGTGGTTTCAACCCCTCCTTGGTTGATGAACATCAACACCACCTCCACCTTCTTCGTTGTAAGCATCGTGAATCCCAATATCCATGCTTTCAATTGCGAAGAAATCATTCTCATTAATGTTGAAGGTCCCGTTGCTTTCAACAGTATTTTCTGCCTCATTATTTTTGTTTTGCTGCTCTTTCTCCTTCGGGCTCTTGTCCAGAGAGCATTCTAGGGCGACCAGAAAAGCAGTTCTTATCCTCTCCTGGAGGCTCTGATTCAGTTGTTCAGCTTCAGATTGAGATCGAGACCCATCTTATGTATATGCAAAGATAAAAATGGAAAGATCTTCAAATAAGAGGCAAATACTCCAAAATAAATTGGAAGACAATCTTTCAATAACTGGAAGTTACTATTGTAAACTAATTACATAAATTCCTTAAACCCTATACACACATAGAATCACATTAAGGAAAAGATGTTGAATCAAATAAAATTTCCTACTCTCTCCGATTTTATCCCCGTAATATATTATTCCCAACGATGTTGAAGTCATTGCCTCTTCCGCCCTTGTCTTTTTCCTTGGGTTGGAGAGTTTTGGTGCTCAAGGAAAAGAGAAGTTCACATTAATTATATAATAAATTATAATTAGTGCTTGCAATTATCAATTATCTAGCTAATTGATTACGTTGAAATTATAATTATCTTGCAATTATCAAAAGAGGACCCCTCTTGTCCTAATCCAAGAGGGACCGGACAGACTTTTTAAAGTGGCCATGCTTGTGGAAAAATTATACAATACATTGTACATCAAATTTGGAAAGCAGCAATTTGAATAATCACCAGACTTTCTTGTTTTGTTTATGGTACTGGAAATGACTTTCTGTTTTCAGGTATTTTAGCTGCACTGCATCCATATGGAAATATATATATATATGATTTATCTACATTTCAAGATATCAATCATTAATCTAACCAAAAATCATCTGATGACTACAATTTGTGGCTTATCCACTTTCCTTCATTGGGGTTTCTATTCAAGCAATGCTGGTAGTAAGGTAACATGCCAACAAGTGGCTATGAAAGAAAAAGGCTAGAACAAGAAGAAATAATACTTATGGCATGTACAAGGAAGAAAAAGATACAATCTTACTTAGCGTATATCAATATACTTATGGCATGTAGAAGAAGAAGAAATACATAAATATATATGAGAAATAAGATTCACATTCAGAGAAAGGAACGCAAAGAAAAGTTTGAGTATAGTACGGGAAACTTCCAACCGGCACCTTTCTTTCTCACTTATTGATTTTTCTCTTCTTCTTCTTCTTCTTGGTCGTGCCTTCTTTTTCACTCAAGCCACTTGCTTCATTTTTTGTTTTGCTTACTCACCGTTAATATATAAAATAAAATATAAAATAAAGCTAGAACAAGAAGAATAAGAAGACCAAAAAGATATGGTACGCTCGACTTGTTGTAGTTCTTGTTGGCAACATTGATAATCCCAACCCGACGGCTGTTTTCTGCATAAAATCTATTGCGAGAAATGTTGTGGTTTCTCTTGGCGTGACTTGTGGATATTGACTTACTTTCCTTACACCTCAAGGATTCCTATTTTATTTGTAATTGATTTACTTTAATTCCTGATTTTCTACTGTAAATAGATTTAAGAATTTATTATTTACTTGCCCATTCAGGTTTTGTTGTATTATAAATATGACCTCCTACAAGGAGAAGAATACATAGAAAATTCTCACAAACAAATATTGTGAAACCCCATATTTTAATATTTCATAAAATTGATATTTATAATTATTAATTTTCAAAACTATCCCCTTCTATTGAGGGATCCTTCAAATAATTTTATTTAAGGGACGCCCTTTAAGGTACCCTACAATTTTTTTTCCAATGATCCAAACCATCTATTTTTTAGGTTTTCATTCATAGATCATCCTTACAAAAAATTAGACAAATCGGAAACCGTTTCAATATCCAATTGTGTCCTACAAAATCAATGAACACGGTGCTTCAAGAAAGTACTAAAATTTCAATAACTCAATTGAATGGTCAAATGATATCGGATTCGAATTATTTTTTGTAGAGATGATCTTTGAATGTGTATTTACAAAATAGACGGTTTGGATTAGTGAAATACAATCCGGAGTGGGCCTCACAAGGTATCCTCAAATAATATTTGAGGGATCCTCAATGGAAGCTCTCTGAGTGATATATATATATATATATATATATATATATAGATTAGTTAGTTGAATGGTAAGCTGTGTGAATCCAGTTGTAGCCTATCAAACCTCAATGTTATGATTTTAACTATAGTAAATCCTTTAATATTTAATATACACACAAAAGCTTTTAGAAATATATTGGTGCCTACTAAACTTTGACGTGTTGCATTCCGAAGTCTTCAAAAACCAATTGAAGATGAGGTGGTATGTTTTGAGTTGAGGTGTAAGAATTATAGATGTTCTCATATATAAATGTATTTGGAAAGTGCTACTAAGCACTCCCCGGAAACCAACAGCTAAGAACTAAATGGAGTGGCAGTTTTCCTTCAAGCCACCAATTTAGTCTATAAATCATAGGATTGTAGCCTAGAGATCCCTAGGTTAGTTAGGTGGCATAATATTAAAGCTTCATCTACTATTGTTCTTTAATTTAACCTACTATATATAAGTTCTAACTAGTAGTTATTGAATCATAGGTTCTTCAAAGTTATGTTAGTTTCTAAAATTCGAGAGTGAAAACTATGTGATAAGATTTGGAAAAGCTCAACTGGAAGTACAATAGCTTTGGATTTGAGGTAGGGGTTTTTCTTGGGGAGGTTTTGTTTTGTATACATTGAGGTAATTAAATATTGTAAATACTACATTAGGCTTGATAATATTTGATTGTTGTTATGCTTGGTTATATTGTTTGATTGTTATCCTTGATATTAGATGTATACATGTTGTCAATTATCATTATAATTTGATGAATTTTGACATATTCATATGTTGTTGGTGGTGGTTGGAATTTTTGGGTTCATAAAGAAATTATGGAAAAGAGGATAATGGGAAGTATCTTTTGTGTAGTTGAGTCTAACCATTGTAGGGACCAAGTTCGCTGAGCCTGCAGTGCACAGTAGATTAGGAAATCGGCGGTATAATTGTCGATTGGGTGATTTGGGCTTGGAGATCAATGGTGTAGACAAGATGACTAGCAAAAGGGGAATTATGGGATGATTGAAATGGGTGTTAGTTTATATAATGGGGCATTCGGAATCACAGTGGTAAAATGCATGGTATGGGACATGCAGATTTGCTTGCCCTATTATATAGATTAACAGGTTGGGTAGACTTGAAGTTTATTCATGCATTGTATAAATTGTACATTATAAATCTCACTAATCACATAAGACATAGGACCCCTACTGAGCATGTAATGCTCACCCCTTATTGAATCTATTGCAGGCTTTGAAACTGAAGTGTAGTTTTTGCTGAGGAAACAAGAAGAATGGATTATGGATAGTTTTGAGTGTTTTGTTGAAAGTTTGTTACTTTCTTGTTATTTTGTTTGTAATAATACAATGTAAATTACTTTGACTTAAATGGAAGTTTATGTTCAATCTTCATGTTTCTTTGTAATTAAATTTTTAGTTTTAGTTTTTCTTTTACCTCACATTCCCAAATAATAACAAAATAAAAAAAAATAATTGGGGTGTGACAAATATTCTCTCATAGTTTTCATATTTTAGCATGGTATCAGAGCGGCGATCTTGGAATTGCTGACTCTAGTTTCAAACCTCACCGCATGGGTGTTGATGATTTTTCAACCTCATAAAGGTAGCACCACCGACTCCTTCTCTCCTTCTCAACCAACCATAGCTAATTGAGTGCCCAAATGGCTCACCTACAGATGCACTTTGGCCCCGAATTTGATCCCGAATCAGATCCATTTTGATGAGCCCAACCCGATCCGAATCAGATCCTATTTTGACGACTCCAACCCGACTGACTATGACGACGACGACCCGCACTCGACCAAGACGACTCGACCCCAACCCGATGATGACCACAACCCCGAACTTGTCTATGATTCGCACTCGATCCCGATTTCGACCGACCCAAATGATCAGTGCTCGATCCCGATCCAAATTCCTACTACCGTATCCTATGCATCTTCGCTTCCACATCGTGAGACTTGTTTTAAATTGCATGGCTACCTGACAGAGCTACTTTAAAGATCGAGGACACGTACACACCAAGAATGGTAATCGTTATGGATTCCATATTCCGATAAGATTGATTCAGGAGTTGATAATTGATTCGTGCAATCGATCATATGATGTTTGATCCGATGATTATCCAATACTACACAACCTCAACGAACTCAGATTGCAAATGCCAATGGCGCTACTTATCCTGTGATGGGGGCTGGCACTGTTGCACTCTCATGCTCTCTCACACTGTCTAATACTTTACTTGTTCCATCTTTATCCACTAAATTGTTGTCCGTTAGTCAGCTTACTGAACAATTGAATTGTTGTGTACTCATTTACCCGAGTTTTTGTTTGCTTCAGGATATTCACACTAAGAAGATTCTTGGTCGTGGTACTAAGAGAGGAGGGCTATATTATGTCGATGACTTCAGTCCTGGCATGGCTAACAGTGTGTCTCATCCCTTTGATAGCAAACAAAAGCAAATTTGGTTGTGGCACCGTCGATTAGGACATCCGTCTTTTAGTTATATAAAGCATCTTATACCAGATTTATTCTCAGGTTTCAAGGACTCTGATTTCACATGTGATACTTGTATTTTGGCTAAGAGTCACCGTATGCCCTACCCGCTGAGTATGAACAAGTGTACTACTCCATTTATGTTAATTCACTGATGTCCTGGGACCTCACCTATCACCGCCCTCGTGTTCGATGATTTGTCACATTCATAGATGATTGTACACGGATGACATGGCTTTATTTGTCAAGAATAAAACGAAGTGTTTTCCGCTACCATTCCACAAACAGATGAAAACTCACTTTAATGCTCAAATCCAGATTTTCGCCCGACAATGGTGGAGAATTTTTCAATCATGACTTTCGCATTTACTTCCAACAACATAGAATTATCCATGAGACGACTTGTCCTCAGACACCGCCACAAAATGGTGTTGCCGAACGAAAGAATCAACATCTTGAAACCGCCGAGTACTTCGACACGCCATGTTCCTCGCCATCACTGGGATGATGCTATTGTCACTACAGTTCACCTAATCAACCGCATGCCTTCTGGTGTATTGACTTTTAAAACTCCTATAGGTGGCTTGCGCAACATGCACTCCGCCTCCGCTTTGGTACTCATATCCCGAATCTTTGATGTGTGGCTTTCGCTCATCTCCACAAAATCAACGAGCAAACTTGATCCATGTGCGCTTCGTTGTGTTTTTGTGGGTTATGCCACTCATCAAAAAGGCTACCTTGTTATCACCCTCCTACCCGACGCATCTATGTCACTTTGATGTGACCTTCCGAATCTGAAATGTTCTTCCATGGCTATCATCCAATTCTACGCCTGTGGAGATTTAAATGAAGAGCAGAATTGGAGCAACTTGGAAAACGAAGAAAGTCTCCTATGTACAGAAATGATTGATCATCCCGAGTCTGGAGCACAAGATTACTCTCTGCCGAAAAGCGACCAATCGCCCATTCATAGCAATCAATTACCTGACCCACCTGATCCATACGAATATATTTATGATCCGAGTCTCACACCTACAGACAATACATAATAATAAGATGAAGACCTCTTCTAACTCAACAGTACCAACAGACCAATCTCCTGAGAATATCCTTGAGGTAACTACTCCTACTAGACTTGTGCATTTAGAGGATAAAACTATTAGATATCAATTACCTTTCAGTCAAAATCGTGGGAAGCCACCAAACCGCTTATTCACCTGATATTGGCAAGACATCCAAGTATTGCAAATCATGTATATACTGAAAGGCTGTCTAAACCACTCAAGACTTTTGTGCATCAGTTGTCTGTATCCATATTCCAACCAAGGTCTCCGAAGCATTGAAAGATCCTAAGTGGGTCCAAGCTATAAAAGAGGAGATGAAAGCTCTTGAGAAAAATCAAACTTGGACATTGGAGACTATACCACGAGAAAAAAGACTATCGGATGTAGATGGGTGTTTACTATAAAACACAATGCGATGGATCTATCGAGCTGATACAAGACAAGACTTCTAGACAAAGGGTACACACGCATCCATGGTATGGACTATGAAGAAACCTTTGCTCCAAGCAAAGTTAAACACCATCGAGTCTTATTGTCCATTGCAACTAATTTGATTGGCCACTACACCATTTGATGTAAAGAATGCTTTTCTACACTAACTCACTGAGGAGGTGTACATGGACATTCCTCCCGGTTATAATACTACTCAGATCGAACAAAGCTATGTGCTAGGAAAACCATTGTATGGGTTGAAACAATGACCACGCATGGTTGGACGGTTCACCATGGCAATGAAGAACAATGGTTTCAAACAAGGCAACCTATATCATACTTTATTCTTGAAACATCTGAAAGGGAAGGTAACAACATTAATAATTTATGTTGATGATATGATTATTACTGGAATGATAAATGTGAAATATCACAAATTACAAGACTATCCGCAAGGTAGTTTGAGATGAAGGATCTAGGTGGACTCAAGTATTTCTTGGGAATTGAGGTGGCTCGATCGCAGCAAGGCATATTTCTCTCTCAAAGGAAATATGTCTTGGACGTGTTGACAGACACAGGAATGCTAGATTGCAAACCTGCAGACACTCCTATTGTTCAGAATCATCATCTTGGAGAATATCCGAATCAAGTTCCAACTAACAAAGAAAGATACCAAAGGTTAGTGGGAAGATTGATCTATTTGTCACATACTCGACCAGACATTGCTTATGCAAAGAGCGCTGTCACCAATTTATGCACTTCCAAGTGAAGACCACATGAATGCGCTTCTGATACTTAGATATTTGAAGTCTGTGACTGAAAAGGACTTCCTTTAAAGCATGGTCATCTAAATATTGATGGTTATTTAGATGCATTGGGTGTAATGTAACAAATAGAAAATCCACATCGGGTTACTTCACATTTTTGGGAGGTAATTTGGTGACATGGAGAAGCAAGAAACAGAATGTAGTAGCTTTATCCAAAGGTGTAGCCTAGTTCGTAGACATGACTAAAGGAATTTGTGAACTTTTGGTTAAGAAAGTTGCTTATCAACTTGAGTATAAACCTACATCTACAATGAATCTCTTTGTGACAACAAGGTCATTATAGCCATTGTACGTAATCCTGTCAGCATGATCGATTAAACATGTTGAGGTGGATCGACACTTCATCAAATGGTGCTTGAGGCTAAAGTGTTTCAGCTTTCTTTGTGAAACCTGAGATCAATGGCGGATATTTTGACAAAGGCGATTTCCAAGAAAGCATTCCACAATTCCATCGATCACCAGCATTGGCAACATCTATGCACCAACGTGAGGGGAAGTGTTGGCATGACTTGTGGATATTGACTTACTTTCCTTACACACCAAGGATTCCTATTTTATTTGTAATTGATTTACTTTAATTCCTGATTTCCTACTGTAAATAGATTTAGGAATTTATTATTTACTTGCCCATTCAGGTTTTGTTGTATTATAAATATGACCTCCTACAAGGAGAAGAATACATAGAAAATTCCCACAAACAAATATTCTCTCATAGTTTTCATATTTTAGCAGTTTCCACCCGTCCTTGCTTGATCACCACTTCCGCCTTCTTCTTTGTAAGCGCCTTGAATCCCAACATCTGTGCTTCCAAATGTGGAGAAATAATTCTCATTAATGTTGTTGGTCTCGTTGCTTTGATCAGTATTTTCTGCCTCACTATTATCATTTTGCTGGAGCACTTGTTCAGTTCTTTCTCCTTGGGGCTCTTGTTCATAAAGAGTTCTACGGTGACCAGAAAAGCGGTTTCTTACCATCTCTTGAGGGCTTTGGTTCAGTTGTTCAGATTCAGTTTGAGATCGAGACCCATCTTATATATATGCGAAGATTAAAATGGAAAGATCTTCAAATAAGTGGAGGCCAATACTCAATCAGATGGAAGATAATCTTTCAATAAATGGAAGTTACTATTGTAAAGTAATTTCATAAATTCCTTAAACCCTATACACGCATAGAATCACATCAAGGAAAATATCTTGAATCAAATAAAAATATTAATCATAATAGTACATACCTGCCATTAATGAAAGCTCAAAAGAAAGTCTCTACTCCGTAGAGTTCTTATGTTCGACTAGCAATAGGGACTAGATGTTTTGAACGGGTATTTCTAAGAGAGCATGGACCACTTCTTGAAAATGGAATAAGTTACTATTATGTATGTGGATTTATTTATTAATCTTGTTTTGTTTTTTTTTTTGGGTCATGTTTATTAATCTTGTTATATCTGCAGTATTCCAAATGATCAACTTGGAAAAGTCTTCCCAGCCAAAAAACAAAAACAAAACAAAAAAACAGAAAACAAAATTGAAAAGTCTTGTGAAAAGATTTGTGTGGAGAAAGGTTCAAGTTTTTCAAATTTTTTTTTTCAATCTCGACAAAAGAAATAAAATAAATAAAATGATTAAAACTAACAATCGAAAAAGAAATTAAGCAAAATCAAACTTAGGCAAACCAAATAAATCCAAAGATAGCAATGGAACGAAGATTCAAATAAGTTGATTTTTATAGTTAATCTCAGTTATATTCTAAACAACTCCGTTCTTCCTCCTCTCTTCTATCTTCTCTTCCTCCTTTCTCCTCTTCCCATATTTTCAAATACATAAGTTTTTCTCTATTTATCTTCGTTTTGTTATGATTTTCCTCCAACCATCACATGCGGCTTCGTCTTGGTGTTGGATTTCCATCTACATTTTGTAGTATATGCCAAATGCTTCGCCTTTGCATATACTTCGCCTTGGTAAAATAAAAAATTACAACAAAAATTCTTCTAGAATACTAGGTTTCTAGGTTCTGGAGAGTCAATCTGATCACATGAGGCTGACACCTCCTAAGGTAGATGCCAGCCATCGAGATTAACCAACTGGTCTATTTATCTTTGCTTAGAAGCCAACTGGGCATATACTATGTACCATCACATGGGCATATACTACGGCACAT